>NW_027397066.1:28233196-28252887 GCF_003265705.2 Callorhinus ursinus | reverse complement strand
GGAAACAAACTGAGTGTTGCTGAGTGGTGGTGGGTGGGAGGGATGGGTGGCTGGGTGATAGACATTGGGGAGGGTATGTGCTATGGTGAGCGCTGTGAATTGTGCAAGACTGTTGAATCACCGATCTGTACTTCTGAAACAAATAATGCAAGATATGTTAAGAAAAAAGAAAAAGAAGAAGATAGCAGGAGGGGAAGAATGAAGGGGAGTAAGTCGGAGGGGGAGACGAACCATGAGAGACGATGGACTCTGAAAAACAAACTGAGGGTTCTAGAGGGGAGGGGGGTGGGGGGACGGGTTAGCCTGGTGATGGGTATTAAGGAGGGCACGTTCTGCGTGGAGCACTGGGTGTTATGCACAAACAATGAATCATGGAACACTACATCAAGAACTAATAATGTAATGTATGGTGATTAACATAACAATAAAAAATTTAAAAAAAATTAAAAAAAAGACTAAAATAATTTTAAATGATTGGGGGTATGGGGATCAAATTAGAGTTTTCAAAATGGAATGGAAGTCATACTTGACAATGATATAAACTGTCCTGACCAGCCATCTTTGAGAGAGCATAAGACATAGATAGGGGAAATTAACATTTGCTATATGTAGATATTCATTAACAGAATTGTTCACTTATCTGTTTATTCTGTTAGCAGAATAAAGAATATTTTATTTATTTTCAGATCATACAGATTGTGTCTTATGCTAGGTGAAGTGATGAAGCATGTACTTAAATTATTGCAGGGTATGTTTCAGTAAAAAAATCTGGTTCCAGTGACTGGTAATCTGGCAGGTGTTCCTTCCGGTAATTATCATCATCCCTTATTTTTAGTAGTGACTAATTTACATTGTCAGAGATAGACTGTGGTTTGGCATGTGATAAAGTGATTTTAAACTATTCTTCCTGATACTCCAGACGATTTCAAGTAATTATGACATGTTTGTGAGTCTAATTTTTAGAGAAGATGAAAGGAATGGCCTGCACAAGCATGAGGGACTGCCTTATTTTCTTGTCATTTGGATATTATATTGTTTTTATTAATGCTACTTCTGAAATTGCTAAATTAAATCATATTCTAAAGGCTATAGCAGTGGCTGTTTTCCTGCATGGTATATTTTAAATTTTTAATGTAGCATGGCTAATTTAAGTTTATTGTAGAATGAAAAAAAAGTTCAAAAGTAACCCAACAACAAAATACTAAGTGAGAGCTAGTGTTTATAATAAAACTTCCTAATGATTTTTTGTTTTAATCCAAATGTCCTCAGTTCCATTTTACATTATATAACCTTTTAATTTAGTAACAGGAGCCTCAGAAATGACTGTTTACATTATGAAAAAAAAAAGAATGAAAAAATGGCATAATGGCATTGTTTTACAGTTGAATGCAAATTCATTTCCAAGTACATTAATCTTTTGCTTTTAATTCAGTAGAATTTTTCCTTTGAGGCATTTGCAGTTTGTCTGTTCTTCACTAAAGCAGATATATGTTTGTAATATAATAAGATTTCCTGACCGGATTTCAAATTAACCTTTTTCTATCAATGCTAAAATGCAATACTTGACCACTAAAGGTACGGTTAACACCTCACAAGTTCGGTGTGTTATTAAACTTAAGTAAATCAACGAAGTTCATATTAAGATCAGATTAAAGATTTACACTTGGTAAAAGGTTAAGCAAATCTCCATGCTTTTTGATATTTTTAATTTGCATCTTTAATAAGCTGTAGCATCAACAGAGCTGCTGGGTTCATTTCTACATATTTCAAAATAGGAAAATTTGTTCTTTTCCCTACAGTGTCAAATTATTCTAGGTTAGAAGTTAAAAATCTTCAGCATACCAACATGTTTAAGCCACCAGATCATAATACCTTCACAACTTCAGCCTTGAAGATGGTGCTGGAAGAAATGCCATCATTTCTGTGGGCACCTCTCCTTATCATCCAATTTCTCCTCCTCCCGTTACTGAGTGCCCTTGTGCATTTTGACCTGGAAGCAAAGACCCTATTATGTTCCTGACCCTAAAAAAGGTGATTCAACTTTGGCAGAAACTTGGGCATTAACTCCTTCCGGCCCCTAGGGATTGCTTTATAAGTTTTTTTACTGAGTTAATGTAGCTTTCAAAATTGTTGATTGTCCCTTGAGGATGATTTAGACAACAGAACCATCTGTGATTTAAATTTTCTTCAGTGGCTAAATAATCCTTCCCACACTAGGTGTTAAAAGATGCACTTGGACATGGACTGTTTTGGGTCACTAGGGCATCCTGGAGCCATTTTGCAGCAGGAGGGTGTTAGAGCATACTAACTCCTCAGACCATTAGGGTGCATATTCATCTGCACAAGTCTATGTACTCTCCAAACTACCCAATTTTCCACCAGAGAATTTGGCAATCTAGCTGGGATGAAGAGTTAAGCTGAGTGTTTCACTTTTTAAAGACTCTGCCACAAGTGACAAAGACACAATTTCAAATGGAAGGTTTTAATAAGAAAGGTATATATATATATTATATATATATATTTTGGTGGGCTGAGGGATGCATTAGGGGCCTTCATTTTTATGCATGATTGCTTCTGCTTGTGTAAATCATCTGTTCTGCAAATTCACTATCAAGCTTCTAGCTTCCAAGGCTGTTGTAATGTACGCTGGGGCAACATATTCCTTTTAAGTGGAATTTGTAATTGCAAATTCAAGTCAAAGAAAGAAATAGTAATTCAAACAGTTTCTCAGAAGCACTATGTTAATAGATTTGCAGGGAAAAACTAACCTTAGAACTTGAAGGCAAAATCAGATAACCATGCTAAGATATGCCGTCAAAGGAGTTAGTATTGAGGCCAAATATAAAGCGTGCCAGTAGCAAGTAGCAAGAGAACGTTGTCTCCCTCTGAGCATCCATTTACAGCACCATGTACATATACAATGTCTGTTCTGGCATGATTCTTTTTTTTTTTTTTAGCATCAGATATTAACTGGACATTAAGAAGTTAAATATTTGAGATTGAATGACAGATTGAAAGATAAATGATCATGGAAGCTCTAAATCCATATTTCAAAAATAGATGAAACAAAGAAAAGTAAACTGCTGAAAATAACTATATCTATATACCAAGAGCCAAAATAATACATATATGCACGGGAAGGGAGAAAGTGGTAATGGAGGAAAAATAACACACATGTCAATTTTTCACTGTCTTCAAAGTATTACTGCTTTAGCGGTAAGAATAATTATTTTAATTCAACTTCGTTTGCTTCCTTTATCTCTGAAGACCTTTACAATGAAAAGATCCTTAAAAAAAAAAAAAAGAACCCTCTGTGTACCTTTCAGTATTTAAAGTAATCACATCTTCTGATAACAAAGGTGTTCTTAAATTGGAAATTAACGTGGAGGAAATCCTAAATTCTGGGATGTCTGGGTGTCTAATTTGGTATGTGGACATGGGTATGTGTGCTTTTGGGAAAGAAAACACATCATATCAATGGTTATGGCCTTGGCCTCTGAAACCAGGCTAGCAGGGAAGAAAGCCCATTTCATCAACCTAGTAGCCAAATAACGATCACCAGACTATCTCCTCTGTGCTTAAATTTTCTCATTTGCAAAGTGATGATAATAGTAGGGCCTGACTAATTTCATAGCACTGTTGCGAGAATTCAATGATTTAACATAGAAAAGGCATTTAGAACAGTGCCGACACATAAAAATCACTCAAGAGTTATTAAGATGTGAAAAATAAATAAATGTTAGTACAAATTCTAAATATTTTCCTGTCTTGTTTATTTCCTGATGATTTTGATTTCAGTGACATTCTCAGATCACTTTTTATTACACAACTCAGGTCACATTTTATGGCCCATAAAAAGTCTTCTTTGCTTGTTTCAATCCAAAGTAATTTTTCTTTCAGGAAACTACCACATGTAGTCTGTGCCATACTTAGTTACACAATGTCCTTCACCACATATATCAAGTTTTAATACCTGCTATCAATTCATTCTGTCTTAGATGAAAACTTAGTCCCTTTTGGCTCCAATGAAAGTCCATTTCTTCTTACACTGAATCTTGTGAAAATGATGAACAGCAGGACACAAGCACCCATATAATCATATAGTTGAAACTGGAAGTCTGATACCTTGTGGTTTCCTTTTCTGGAACAGAACTACACCACCATACAACGTGCATTGGCAGTTTTCCTCTTCAGATCTTTTTACTATATTCTTCCGATACCATTCACCCGACCCTGCCTTTGAAATGCCTGAGCTCCTGTCTTCTGTTTCTCAGATACCACTTCGTCCCCTCCTTTTCTGGTACAAGAGTAAGCCACCAAGGATTAATATGCTCCATACACAGTAATACCTACTTTACCTTCCTGTCCAGAAGTTGTACCTTATCTGAATGGCCTGTGCATGATGTGTCCCTACAGGGAGTAACACCACGTCTTTCATTGATTTCTAGTTCTTATAATAACTCATGACTATTTTTTCCAGGGAAGGGCCATTTAATATTTTTATCCTGGCGAGGGTCATTTAATATTTTTATCCTGTTCTATTAGCCAGAAAAAAATATTTTGAAATAATTTTCAATATTTTCCTTTAAGAATATTCTGTGGTCGGGGTGCCTGGGAAGCTCAGTCAGAATAAGAGGTTATGATAGAGCCCTGCAACAGGCTCCCTGCTCAGTAGGGAGTCTGCTTCTCCCTCTCCCTCTGCCACCCCCCCAAACCCCTCCCTTGCTTGTGTGCTTTCTCTCTCTCTCTCTCAAATAAATAAATAAAATATTTTTTAAAAAGTGTATTCTGTGGTCATTACCAAAGACAATTTAACATTTTAGCAAATGATGGTCTGAAATATTAGTACTTTACATGTCTTTTTATAATATGTCTGACATCCAGAGTCAGACATATTCCTCTATAACCAGGCAGAAGACAATGTGAACTCAAGTTTTTTTTTACTTCAGTAAACACTTTTACTAGTATAGGGGGGAAAAGCAAATGGACAAACAAACAAAAACTTCCTTTACTCTCCTACATTCTCCAGCTGGGGCCCTGGCAGTAAAACTGACAAAAAAAAAAAAAGTTAATAAGAAAAAAACAGTTTGCTAACAACTTCCGCATGAATACATGTGGGGGAAACTCACTGAGCATCTCAAAGGGGTGGTTAGAACATGGAGCTTATATAGCATCTTTAAAAAACAGTGAATTTGTAGAAAAGTAACAAGACAAAGAAAAAGGAGTTTAGGTTTTTAGTGGGGGCAAATTGTGGGAGGTAAACATAGGAGAAGAAATTAATGGAAGAGAAGGGCTATTTGAGTAAGATTTGGTATATAGAGTCTTCTCAGTGCTGTATCTGGGCTGATGAGAGTGTAGAGTGGTTGCAAGTCCCCTTTTTAGGCAAATAGGAGGGGAGGAAAGAGAGCTTTTTCAGTATATGCTATTTCCCAATTGTGTTTGGCTCAAAATAATCCTTATATCAAAATGGCATTTTGGGGGAAGCATATTCTGATCCCTTACAATACTCTGTACCTACAGGTATTTAACTGATGCTAATTGATATAATATGTTTAACTGATATACAAACCTATGCTAAGCAAAATTATAAAACCTACCTTAGGCACTCTCAATTTCATTGATTTTTACACCATTAATCATCTCAAGAATTATACAAGCACCAAACCTCACATTTCTCACCTAAGTGCAGGAATGGTAATAAGACTTAGTTTTAGCAAATGGACTACTAGGACCCTTGGACCCAAAATACGAGTGGACATCCCCAGTTCCTTTTTTGGTTAGATCACACAGCAGACTGTAGATATTCTTCGCAGCTGCTAACTTCTGTGAACGCAGGGGCATAATCAAATGTAGGGTTCTTTAGAATAGTTGCATGAATATCAGCTTTAGAAAATGAAGAGTAGGCTTTGAGTTCAGGTGAAAGAGAAACCCTAAGGCAGGTCCAAATTAAGAGCAACAGGACTAATACTGGACCATTCTGCCAGAGACACTGGACAATTTACTGAAATGAACGTAGCTACTGACAACAGATTATACAGGAAGCCCAAAGAAATGGGCAGAAGACACGAACAGACATTTTTCCAAAGGAGACATCCAAATGGCCAACAGACACATGAGAAAGTGCTCAACATCGCTCGGAACACAAAAGGTTTTTAAAAGCTAAGTAAAAATCCATTTCTCCTTAACCATATAATTTGAAAGTAAATTGAAAGATGATTTTCAAAACCACAGATTTTGCAGTAAAAAAAAAACAAAAAAAAACGGAAAACAAAACCTGGATTCCTATATTGTCTCAGTCAATTAGTGTGTAATCTTCTGTAAATTATTTGATATATCTACACAATCTTTGAAAATGGTGATAACAATAAGTTTGTTATTCTCTTAAGTGTTTTTTGAAGATTAAATGAAATAAGGAATAGAAAGCACTTAATAGAATGCTTACAAAGAAATAAATATTCAATACATGGTAGCTAGCAATACTTTTGCAATTATTGCTAGTATTATTGAATTTCTACTTGTGTCAAAGGTTAAGCACATATTTTTATCTAAATTATGAATTCCTGTGATTAGAAGGAATTCAAAGTTTTAAAATAATCTTATCTCTAATCTGTGGGTAATCTTTTTTTTCCGTTGAGTTTGATAATATATATGAATGAAGGGAACATCTAGAACATAGGGCCTAGTGTACAGGAACAGTTCATTATATTTTTTTTTAAAGATTTTATTTATTTATTTGACAGAGAGAGACACAGCGAGAGAGGGAACACAAGCAGGGGGAGCAGGAGCGGGAGAGGGAGAAGCAGGCTTCCCGCCGAGCAGGGAGCCTGATGCGGGGCTTGATCCCAGGACCCTGGGATCATGACCTGAGCCGAAGGCAGACACTTAATGACTGAGCCACCCAGGCGCCCCAAGTTCATTATATTTTGATATCTGTTCTTTCATTTATTTTGAGGTGGTACTCTCTCAATACTCACAATATGGGTGTGTTTACAATAATGCTTTAGAAACCGGATTAATATAACTCTTAAGATTAAGGTCTTAATTTTAAAGTTAAGGTTGAAAAACAGATTAGTGTTTCTTGTTTCTGCACCTTCCAATAAGGTCAGAAGACAGAATCCATCCCAGTTATACAAACTGAAAATTTAAACTAAAGAATCGTTAATTAGGTATCAGAGAGCTGAAAAGGCAAAAAAGGGGTACACTATGGTAATACAAGGGTAGTAATTGCAGGAAACCAGACAGAGGGAAAGAAATGGGAGAGGTGTGGATTATTAAAGCTTGGAAGAAGAACCCTGCAGAACAGGGATTCAGACCTCTCCAAGGAGGAGCGTTCTTGCTCAGCTGGTGCTCCAGCCTCAGGTGCTTGAACTTGAGCCATTGGAGCTCTGGACACAGCCAGACCTCTGAGGAAGAGGAGCTGGTTGGCTGTTAGCTTCAAGAAGCTTTTGATAGGGTGTGTTCTAGAAGTATGGGGAAAACCTACAAACTGAAATTAACCACTATTTTTCTAACAGATGCCCTGCTGAGTTGAAGAAGCCCTGCTGGAAGGATGCTATGGGAAAATGAAGTGGACAGAAAGGATCAAGTCCCTTCTGGGCTTCTTGTTTTCACCTCTGCCCCTGCTGTGGGGAGCCTAAGTGCTGGCAAAGAAAGCACGTGGTTTCATAAAGTAGAATATAGAGAGATGACTTTGAAAATAGGAGACAATAGAACAAAAGGTTTTGAAGTATTTAGTGGCAGGTGAGGATGTCGTCATTTCTTTTTTAAGTCCACAATATAGATGTTTTCCCATAAAAGCATTTCTGAATTTTCTTACCTTCTAGACAAAAGCAACAATAGAATGGAAAATACCTGGATCTGGAAATGTCAGTGTTCTTAGTAAATGAAGCAGGATTATTCCAAAGGCTGATTGCAAATTGGTTCAGAAGCTTGTTCAAGAAGGATGAAAATAAATATTCAGCCAGCATAAGACCAATTCCAGTTAAAAAAAATACAAGGATATCTGGGTGCCTCAGTAGGTTAAGGTCTGCCTTCAGCTCAGGTCATGATCCCAGGGTCCTGGGATCCAGCCTGCGTTAGGCTCCTCCTTCCTCAGTGGCAGTCTGCTTCTCTTTTTCCCTCTTCCCCTCCCCTCTCGTGCTCTCTCTCTCTCTCTCTCAAATAAATAAAATAAAATCTTAAAAATAGCCATAGAAGTAAAATTACCTGTTAGCTCGTTGGTAAATACATTTTACTTTTAAAAAGAGAAATAACACGCACCCACATTTTCAAGAACTCGTAAATTTCCATAGCTTCTATTTTTTATTTATTTTTATTTTTTTTTAAAGATTTTTATTTATTCATTCATGAGAGACAGAGGGATAGAGAGAGAGAGAGAGAGAGAGAGAGAGAAGCAGAGGGAGAAGCAGGCTCCCAAGGAGCAGGGAGCCCGATGCGGGACTCGATCCCAGGACCCTGGGATCATGACCTGAGCCGAAGGCAGACGCTTAACCATCTGAGCCACCCAGGCGTCCTAGATTCTATTTTTTAAAGATGCTACTGCTTTTAGTTACCAAAAACTTAGAATATTTAAATAAAAAAAATTATGAGGACACAGCATTTTAGGAAGATAACTTTGTGTCACATTTTTAAAACTCTATTAAAGAATATATATTTTCAAAATATGCAAGAAATTTGCATATAATTCCATATTTATCTTATAGTATTATAATTGTATATTTATCTTTGCATACTGAAAAGCTCTTGGAATGGAGAAATTCAGATATGCAGTTCGTAACTGACAATAACCAAAAATGAATTGAAAATTCATCTTTATGATAGTACCAGAATCTAAATCACTTTGATTCTAGCATATTTATAAAGAAATATTATTAAAATTTTATCTCACTTGAAAACTATGAGTATGTTATGTTTTAAGCTCTGCACCTAAAATAATTTAGAATTCATATCTCCCCATCTGCTGTATAGTAAAATTGACTTAATACGTACTACTGCATTTTGCTACATTTGATCCTAATCCTTGTCCCCATCTCAGATGAACACTAGTTTCTAAACATTTTAAATAGAAAGGGTATTTTTTTTTCCCCAAGAGTGAACGTTTTTCATTACCCATTGCAATCTTTCAGATCACCGAGAAAAGGAATCGACTTACTAAAATTCCAGAGCAGGTATTCAAAGCTTATTTTAAAAAGTTGTGAGAAAGGGTTTTAAGTAGAGGCAGTACAGAATGAATATGCTATCATCTAAATTCAGCTAGACCCCACACAAGTGCCAGAATAGCATGAGATTAATAACTTGTACACAAGTATATTTTATTCATGGTTATAGCCACTACACTTCCAGAATCTGAAATTCAGAGACTATAAATCTCTAAAGAAAATGACAAATTCAAAAGGTGGGGAAAATAGGCCAGAGTTCTAGAGTGGTATCTTGACATTTGCACATGCTATGATGGCATCCATTAGCCATATGTCATCTTCCTTTTAGAGAGTGAAGACTTCTTTTCACCTTATAATTATTTATATATACTAAATAGATGCCCTCTTCTGCTTTTCAGGCTGGTGCTCTTCTTCTTCATTGAAGTGAAGAGGTTAGAAATGGCATACCAGGATTCACACACAGCTTTATTATGGACAAGGGAAAAGAATTATTCCCTTGTCCACAAAAAGCTCACGGTCAAGCTTTAACCCTGCAAATTCCCATGCAGCTCTTGTTCGCAATGTCAGCCTCATACAACATATCTGGGTATAGCTTTGAGATATACTCAATGGCAGGTGTTCCAAACAAGTATCTTACACCAATAATAACAAGGATCTGGAAACAATAAGCCCAGTAAGAGTAGAATTGCACTATTCGTTCTTTGCTGCATAACCTGCTTATGTGTGGATCTCTTTTGAGAAAGCTAGCTCTACCCAGCTAATTCTGCCCATCTTTTACAGTTTCAAAGTAACCTTTGAATTTGAATTTTGTCTTTTGGAGTATAAAATGGACTCAGAGGAACAGATGGAAATAGTGATCAAGAAAAGGAATCATCCTTTATTATAACTAATGTAGAGATTCTGCCTAGAAGCCTTGATCAGTCTCAAAAAAAAAAAAAAGGAATATATTTCCTTGCTCATCCTTAACTACATGTAGGTTATTCATCTGAGACCACTCCAGAGCATGAATGGGAGAGGTTAGCATACCATCTCAAGTTCCATGAAATCTGCTGTCCACTGTTTTTTCATGTTCTTTCAGTGTACTTTTATGAGTTTGGCAGTAAACTGACTGTCAGGTTATCTAAGATGGCTTTGGCTGGAAAAACTGAGGAAAATCAGTTAAGCTGCATGTGTCTAAACCTGCAACATGTTAGGCCAGCCATGTCCTAGTAGTTGTGGTGAGAAGCAAGAGTGTGCAGGTCAAATTTTACAAAAGGGAATGCAAAAACACACATATATTTGTAAGTTGCTATCATGTATGCTGAGACCCCTTTAAACAAAGAAAAACACATGGCCAGTCCCAGTGTCAGACTGAGAGGGGACTATACATTTTCAGGGAAAAGAGAATAACTACTGGGAGGTAATTAAACAGGCTCATTCATGAAACCATTTTGCCACTATCAGTGATTCTGATTTTCATACACACATAAAACACCCACCGTTCAGAATCTTTCTCCTAAAATAGGCCTTTTCTCTCTCCATTTCTTCTGCCTTTTCCATATCAAAATAGTACCTGCTGATACCATAGTAAAAAATATTCTGTTATACTGAGACTAAGAAAGCATCCACTTGCTTTTCTACAGATTGAAATGAAGCTTCCCAGGCTTCTAGGCATGAAGAAGATATGTACCCCTACAACAGAGGTCAACTTTCTTGACCTTCTTCTTGTTCATGGCAATTGTTATCCCTTTCCTGAGAGAGAAAAGACCTACAGCTACCTTGTGTATTGAAAGAGATGCTATGTTCAACATTTCTAATAGCCACTGGAACTCACTGAGTGTCCTAGCTACCCACAATCTAGGATATACAGTAGATACCTCATACATTATTTTGAGTGAATCAATACAGTTTTTAAGTTATAAAGAAGTACCATTATAAGTAGACATACTTAATATATTTGAAATAACTGGGATATCCAAAAATCAGTATAAATTAGGAAGGGTTGAATGCTCTGAATTTGTTTATGGTTCTCTGATAAAACTAGGAAATATAGAGGTGATATAAATGTTGGGAGAGGTTGTTTGCGGAAAGGACTTCTTGCTGTATGTTCCTCGTTTTAAAAGAATTCAAAGTGGGTCAGGGAAAAGAAGTAAAAGGGTTTTTTTGGTGTTTGTTGTTGTTGTTATTGTTGTTGCTTTGTCTAAGTGATTAGGTGGCCCTTCTGTTGGCTCCCTTAGCCTCTGCTATAGACCGTTTGTGTCCTCCAAAATTCATGTGTTGAAACTAAAAACCCAACGTAGGTATATGGAGGTAGGGTCTTTGGGAAGTGGATATGTCAATGAGGGCAGACTCTCAGGAATAGGATTAGTGCCCATAGAGACCCCCAAACAGCCCCTTGACCCTTCCTCCATGTGAGAACACAGTAAGAAGACTGCCATCTATAAACCAGGAGGCAGACATTCTCCAGATACCAAGTCTATTGATTTCTTGATCTTGGAAGTCTCAGCCTCTAGAACTATGAGAAATAAATTTTCGTTGTTTATAAGCCCCCCAGTCTGTAGTATTTCGTTATAACAGCCCAAATGGATAAAGATAGCCACTTAAATTTTGCTCATAAGAGCGTTTCACAGAACACATCGAAATTGCCTCTTTAGTACTCTATAGGTTAAACAAAGTCTCAAGTTTTTGTACACTCAACCTGTGCATTTCTGGTTCACAGCTCCATGCCTAGGGTCAGGCATAGCATCTGGTATATAGAAGATACAAAATTAATGTTTTTTGTCAGGCTATCAGAAAGAACAATCAGAATTGATCAAGTTTTAGAAAATACATTTGAAAGAGAAAAATAAAAATCAATGTTTATACTAGGATATCAGTGACTAAGTTGGAGTTGGTACTTTGTGCACAGAAAAAAAGATTGCGGTCAAATCAAATATGACTTTTGGCACATTGGGTGGGAAAGTTTGAGAAAGGACACATTCAACACCAATTGTGGTGGAGAAGATAGCTCTGGTTGCCTAAAACTGGAGAGATTTGAAATGTTCATTTCTTTAAAAAGCAAAACAAAACAAAAAAAATTATATATGCTCACTAGTAAATTGTCCAGATCTATTAGATGTTGCTCAAAAATGAAAAAAGGTTAACATATGCAGCACTCCCTTAGTGACAGACCGCTAATTATCTTCATAACAATGCTATGAAATCCTAATATTATTATTATTCCCATTTTAAAAATATAGTAACATAATCAGAAATAATAACTTGCACAAGATCACACAACCAGTAAGAAATGGAACAGACTCCTGAACCCAGAGGGTCTGGTTCTACATTAAGCTCTTAACTCTCAAATTACTTCTCTCTAGATTTTTTGAAAGGAACTACCTCGCTCAGTATATTTGAAAACTATAAAGAAAGAATGAGATAACAAATCCTTTACTTTTGTATGACAACACTATAACCTTGCTATCTCATACGGTAAGCAACAGCCATTTGTGATTATAGAGTACATGAAATATGACTTGTCTGAATTTAGATGTGCTATAATTGAAAAATACAGATTGGATTTTGAAGATTTACAATGGACAAAGAACGTAAGATATCTCATTAATGTTGATCACATAATGAGATTATAGTATTCTGCATGTATGTGTTAAATAAAATATATTATTCTTCATAATGTATCTGTTTCTGTTTATATTTTTAATGCTGCTACTATAAAATGTAAATGCACATATATGACTATCTCAATCAGTTCCAGCTGCTATGAGAAAGTATCATAGAGTGGGTGCCTTGTAAACAACAAAAATTTATTTTTCATGGTTCTGAAGGCTGGAAGTCTGAGAGCAGAGTGCCTATATTGTCAGGTTCTGGTGAGAGCCCTCTTCCGGGTTCAGAATACTGACTTCTTGTCATAACTTCCCATGGTGGAAGACAGAGCAAGCAATCTCTCTGGCCCTTTTTGATAAGGGTGCTAATTGCATTCAGGAGGGCTCTGCCTTCATGTCTTGATTCCCTCGCAGAGGCCCCACCCCCAATTGTTATCACACTGGAGATTAGATTTTTAACACATGACCTTCAATCCATAACAATGGCTTACATAATATTTTAATGAATGGAGCTGGCCTATCTATGTGTTATAGAGGTAATTCTTTCTTAGATCTTATGACATCTATTTTCAAGACAGATAAGTTTACCGTGGTGAATATTATGATAACAGTCAAAGACTCTTTCCATGGCCATACTTTAGTGGCCATGGCTACTCTAAGCTCTCTTTTCCACATGCCTAGAACTTTGTCTTCTATCTCTGTCCTTGGTGCGCCCAGTGTTGGCAAGAATCCTAAGTCATCCCACCACTCTTGATATCTGATCACTCTTGATATCTGATATCTGATCACTCTTGATATCTTGATTTTTCCCATCCCCTACCTCAAGGTCTAAGTCCATGGCCTGACTTTAGCAACGATCCTGTTAGGCCAGTTTAGTAAGAATCCCCAACCCTTGATGTCTCCTCTTTGTAATTTTTTACTCACTGACTCCCTCACTCTGCTTCTTGATTATAAATCCCCAGGTGTCTCTGCTATATTTGGAATTGAGCTCAGCTCTTTTACCTGTTGTAATAATACTAAATAAAATCTTTCCTAATCTCCTTTAATTAGTGTCTCATTGTTTCTCTTTTTCAATCACTACTATAGGAGAGCATAGTTTCAGGAGAAAGAATCTTTAGCTATATATATACATATATATATATAATATATAAAATAAATATATATCAATATATAATATATTAATATATTATATATATATTAAAATATATATATTTTTTAAAAGAGGAAGAGAGTAGGGGGAAGGGCCTAAGGAGAGGCAGAGAACCTTAAGCAGGCCCCACGCTCAGTGTGGAGCCCAATGTGGGGCTCCATCTTACAACCCTGAGATCATGACCTGAACTAAAATCAAGAGTCAGACACTTAACTGAATGAGCCACCCAGGCGCCCTCTTTAGCAATATTCTTAAACAAGTTGACTATACATTGTAAGAAGAGACAGAAGAGAGCTTGCTTCCTCTCTCTCTGCTCTTTCCACCATGGCAGCTGTCCGCAAACCAGGAAGAGTTTCCTCACCAGATATCACATCTGCCAGCACCTTGATCTTGGACTTCCTAGCCTCCAGAACTGTGATAAATAAACGTTTGTTGTGTAAAAAAAAAAAAAAAACAAGTTGACCATAGTTATTAAAACATCTATGAATCATTCATCATCAGGCTGGTTTAACATGAATTCAATAGATCAACAATTTGACAGAATTTGGCAACACTGGGGGCATTTTGAATCTATATAAAATGTATCAAACTGTATACCAAAAAGTGCCAGCTTAAAAAATGAATCTGCATTCTACAGGAGAGCATGCAAGTATTTTAATGTGGGGTGGAAGCCATGTGCACTATTTCTATTGCTACGATAAAAAAAAAAAAAATTACCACAAATTTGGCAACTTGAAACCACACACATTCATTATCTTACAGTTCTGTAGTTCAGAAGTCTGAAATGGGTGGTGGCTAAAGTCACAGTGTTAATAGAGCTATATTCCTTTCTAGAGGCTCTGGGAGACAATGGTTTCACTGTCCCTTTCAGCATCTAAGGGCCACACACATCCCTTATATCATGGCCTTCTTCCTCCATCTTGGAAGCTAGTGATGTCTGGCCAAGTGCTTCTCATGCTACCATCTCTCTGGTTCTGTTTTCTGATTCACTTTTCCACTTTTAAGGACCCAAATACGTCAGGTAATTTTCCTACCTTAAGGTCAGTCAATTAGCAAACAATTCCATCTACAATCTTAATTCTCCTTTACCGTGTAATCTAACATATTTACAGGTTCCAGTAATTAAGGCATAGACACCTTTGGATGGTCATTATTCTCCCTATCACACTATAATATTACTTTTATAAATTTATATCAAGAGGAATTCATAGGCAAGATGAGTAAAACATACTTATTTTCTGCATTCCAAAGTCATTCTATTCAAAGAAATTTCATTGAAATAAACAGATGACAAATATCTTACCATAGCTCTGAAGAGTATTATTGGGTATAGTGGCATGAAAGAACAAGATGTCTGTTGATGTGGATCCAAATTGCCTGTACCAAGAAAGATATTTTGGTGGCCTCAACGTGTAAGAATAAATTTGCTCATAAAGTGATACCATTATGCTTATGTATATGTGACACCTCTTAAAAATTATTTTTCTTTTTTACGTACTAAATTATTTCCAGAAATATGTTTTTCATCTGAATCTTTAGAATGCTGCTCTCCTACATTCCCCCTGTAAAATTTCTTCATATTGGTTAATTCATGATTTTGAAGACCTACCATTTGTTTTGACCTAATAGAATGATGGACACTGGGAACACAGCAGTCAATCAGATGGCCTCTGCTATCATTTTTCTTTTTTTAAATTTAATCTATGCCATAGAGATTTCTATAAGCTTTTACATTTTATAACAGATTTAAAGAGTGACTTGCCCTTGCTCTCCTTCCTGTTCACTTTTCAGTGACAGAAACTTTGTTTGTTAGATCAATTCACATTGGAAATGCTTGTTACTTCACAAGAAGCAAAATTTGAAAATGGAACTATAAAAGCATAACTCCTGACGTTTTAGAAACTTACATTCTTTCAGTCCATTTTGAGGCATATAATCCTTCTAGTTTTCATAAAAAAATATTTTTACTAATGGTAGCTAAAATTTGGTTAGCTCTCACAAGGGCTAGGAACTTCGCATGGATTATTTCAATTATTGTATCATTTGTAATATAAATGCTTAAGACTTACATATTAAGTAACTCTTCTATAATTACATAATAAGTGAATGACAGAACCAAGATTTGAATAAAGACAATATGACTTAAGAGTATACATTCTGAGCAAATACACCATACTGGAAGTAGTATTATAGTGTATTAGATTTCTAGAGCTGCCATACCAAAGTGCCACAGATTAGGTGGCTTAAGTAACAGAAATTAATTTTCTCATGATTCAGGAGACTAGAAGTTCAAGATCAAAATGTCAGCAGGATTAATTTCCTTCTCAGGTTTCTCCTCTTAGCTTGTAGATGACCTTCTTCTCTGTCTTCACATGGTCTTCCCTTTGTGTGTGTATGTGTCCTTATCTCCCCTTCTTTTTTTTTTAAGATTTTATTTATTTATCTGAGGGAGCAAAAGGGAGAGAGAGAGACCATGAGAGGGGGGAGGGCTAGAGGGAGAAGCAGACTCCCTGTTGAGTGGGGAACCTGATGTGGGACTCAATCCTGGGACTCCAGGATCATGACCTGAGCCAAAGGCAGTTAGTTGCTTAAACAACGGAGCCACCCAGGCACCCCTTATCTCCCCTTCATTTTTTTTTTAAAGATTTTATTTATTTATTCATGAGAGACAGAGGGGGAGAGAGAGAGAGAAGCAGAGGGAGAAGCAGGCTTTCCGCTGAGCAGGGATCCTGATGCGGGACTCGATCCCAGGACCCTGGGATCATGACCTGAGCCGAAGGCAGACGCTTAACCATCTGAGCCACCCAGGCACCCCCTTACCTCCCCTTCTTATAAGGACACCAGTCATACTGGACTAGGGTCCACTCATGTGATTTTGCTTTACATTAATTTCTTCTTTAAAGGTCCCATTTCCAAATATAGCCACATTCTAGAGTACTGGAGGTTAGGACTTTCAACATAGAAATTTTGAAAGGACACAATTCAGCCCATAAAGTATTGTTTTTCAGAACAAAGGGGAAAACATAGAATTTTACTGAGCAGTGAACAAAGAGGATGAAATTGTTCAAATTGAGACCAGAACACATGTTTCTTACTTCTAATATAGCACACCCTGCAAAGTTAAATTTGGAAAGAAGTAGTGAATAACAAGGATTAGATGAAGAAAGATAATCCAGATCCTTGGAGATGAATACACTGAATATAAAAGTCTCTGCAAGACTAAAGCATGAAATACACACAGTGTGCTGGAAGTTTAGTAACTTGCTGAAGATGAGGTATTCTATTAGACTACTGGTAATACCATAATTTAGAAAGAATTTCCACTGTACTAAGAGGTAAAGAAGAAATTTACTCTAAGAAGTCCAGTCTAACATTTTTTTTTTTTTCCAGAAACACTCAACAGAGCATGAACAGAAACAGAGGAGGTGGACAATCGGGGGGGGTGAGTGCTGTCAGTTGAGCTTAGAATATTAAAACAAAGGAGGATGTGGAGGCAGAGGCTGAGGGCATATCCTGCTGATAATACAGAGTTTTTCTTTCAACTCTTCTAGGGTCAGAAAAGTGCTGGTGTCTGTGTGGTCCACTTGCATGATATCCTCAGAGTGAGACTTTGTTCTGCTGATTTTTTCTCCCACCTTTCTTTCCAAGGACACTTATAAGCCTTTGACTTCTTGATAAGTGTCCCATGTGTCTGATCTACACTTTCCCTGTTTATTACTCTTTTTTCTAAGATTTTATTTATTTATTCATGAGAGACAGAGGGAGAGAGGGAGGGAGAGAGAGAGAGAGAGAAGCAGAGGGAGAAGCAGGCTCCCAAGCAGCAGGGAGCCCAATGCGGGACTTGATCCCAGGACCCCGGGATCATGACCTGAGCCCCGGGATTATGACCTGAGCCAAAGGCAGACACTTAATGACTGAGCTACCCAGGTGCCCCTGTTTATTACCTTTTTAATGACTTTGTAGCACTACTTCTCTTAGGGCTGGTTTAGGCTAAAGAGCTCCATTTTCTTGCAGAGTCCCTCTTTCTCAATCCTCTGCCTTTCAACTCAAACTCCGGCAGGAGAGACGAAGCTGTTCTATCTCATTCCCTTCAAAGACTACTTGATAAAACAAGGACCTGGTGCAATATTAATGCATTTAAATATGTAGAATAAAGCCATTAATTATGATCAGGTGTCAGGCATTTTAATGTAAAAATGAGCTAGATAAGAAAATTTAAAACACTCTATATCCCAAATATGAATTAAAACATGAGGTCAAACCAAGTGTTATAATCTCTTCACTTCTTGCTGTGAGCATCCTGTGAGCAAGGTATCTTACCAGGCATTGAAGAAAGACAGCATAAATGAACATATAGACCAAGTGCAGACTCCCGTATCCTAAAACCATTATATTATCCCTCTGAACTCTGCATCTACTTAAGGCAAATGTTGCTGACCATAGTAAAGATGTGCCTTCTATTTAAGAATTCTTGGTTGAAAGAAATACCACAGGTATTCTGCCCTACCTTTTCCTTAATCTAAGCATTCTTCCTAAATGATTTCATGTCATATGCTGGTTACAAATATTATCTCTATGCTGGTAACTCAAGAATGTTATTATCATATCTGGTTCCTCCCCATAAATCAAGATTTATATGGTCAATTGTTTATCTGATATAAACAGTTGGAAGGCTAATAAATATCTCAAAATTAAAATAAGCAATGTAGAACTGCTGATTATCTTGTCTAAATTTACTCCCTAAGTTTATTCATTAAGGTAAATAGACAACCAATTACCCAGTTGTGCCATTCAGCTATCTAGGTTATAGCTTTTATTTCTCTCTGTGATTCATTCCCATATCCAATTTATTAACAACTCTAACCCCAGATAATATTCCAAGTTTAATCACACGTTTTCATTTATAAAGTGGAAGACAATTGCCCTGGAAGAGTTAAACATGAAAGACTTTATTCAAAGACTATTGCAAATAAGGGTCAAAAGTTTTGAAATAGGAGAGAGATTGCATTCAACTCTGCTGAACCAGAACAGAGAGGATTTTTAAATACTAGGATGACCTAATGGAAAATTCCTGGAAGACATTAGTGGGGAGGTTGGTCAATGTGACCAGGCCATCTGTGTTTGCTAATTGCAGCTTATCAAAGAAGTTAGGTTCCAACCCTCCCACAGAGACTGGAAAAGGAGAGCTCTAGCTTTTTTGTTGATTACATTTCAAAGACAGAGCTCCCAGATTCTTGAAAAATAATATTCCTTAATTGAGGACAATTAATTTATATCTCAAAGAGACCATGAAGGAATTTACAAATGCACGTTTTCAAAAGTAAATATTCTAAGAAAAGGGAGATTGGAGTTTATAGTCAAGAAGAAGCCTGTCTAGGGGTGCCTGGGTGGCTAAGTCGGTTAAGCATCTGCCTTCAGCTCAGGTCATGATCCCAGGGTCCTGGGATCGAGCCCCGCATTGCATCAGGCTCCCTGCTTGGCAGGGAGCCTGCTTCTCCTCTGCTTGTGGTTTCTCTCTTGCTTTCTCTCTCTCTCTCAAATAAATAAATAAAACCTTTAAAAAAAAAGGCTTGTGCAATTAGGGGAGTCTGGATGGCTCAGTCGGTTAAGCGACTGACTCTTAATTTTGGCTCAGGTCATGATCTCAGGGTTGTGAGATCAAGCCCTGCATTGGGGCTCCATTCTGGGTCTGGAGCCTGCTTAAGATTCTCTCTCCCTCTCTCTCTGCCTCTCCTCCCACCTCTCTCCTGTCAAGAAGAAGAAGAAGAAGAAGAAGAAGAAGAAGAAGAAGAAGAAGAA
>NW_027397066.1:28120374-28233186 GCF_003265705.2 Callorhinus ursinus | reverse complement strand
AAGAAGAAGAAGAAGAAGAAGAAGAAGAAGAAGAAGAAGAAGAAGAAGAAGAAGCAGCAGCAGCATGTCTAAAGCTAGGTTAAGCTGAGGGGAAATTAAAGCTATCTAGTCAATGGTATGATTACTCTAAACAAAGGTATAGTCACCCTTTGCCTGGACTACTGAAATGTTTTTCTAAGCAGTCTTCTTTCTTCCTCTTTTTTCTTGATTGTTCACTATTGGTCAATAAAAATAGATTTTTCTATTAAAATTTATTTCTAAGAATATAATAGGATATTTATAGTGAATATCCACCTTTATTCACCTCTATATGGTTGTAAAGTTTATAAAAATATAAATAAAATAAAATAAATAAAATAATTAATCCCATGTTGAAAGTCTTCCTAATTCTTCTCATAGCACTTAAAGTAAAATGCAAACTCTTTATCCGCACTTACTAAGCCCTAGATGATCTCTTTTTCTATTTCTTAGTCACTCCTTATACACACTTCTTCTTTTACCTAAACATGCCAAAGTATGTTCATATTGGGCCTTTAAATCACCTCTTTCTTTGGCTTGAGATAGGTGATGTTTAATTTTATGTATCAACTTGACTTGGTTAGGGGGTACTCAGATAGCTTATTTCTGAGTGTATATTTCTGGAAGTGATTAGCACTTGATTTAGTAGAGTAAAGACATACATTTTCACCAATGTGAGCAGGCATCATCCAATCCACTGAGGGCCCAAATGGAACAAAATGGCAATGGAAAGGTAAAGTTTTTCTCTCTTCTTGAGCTAGAACACCCATCTTTTCCTGCCCTCAGACATTGGAGCTCTTGGTTCTTGGGTCTTTGATTTCAGACTAGGTGGTACACCCCTGGTTTTCATGTCTCCAGATTCAGACTGAATTACATCACTGACTTTCCTGGTTCTCCAACTCGGAGATGGCAGACTGTGAGACTTTGTGGCCTCCATAACTGCAGGCTCCAATTGTTATTATAGGAACCAATTCCTATATTATACATAATATAATATAAATATACCTTATGAAGAACCCTAATACAAGGTGCTCTTCCACTTTGTATCAGTTATTAAGCTATTGATTCTTCCCTCCAAAATAATCCTTCTATATCTTATATGTAATGTTGGACTTGGGCAACTGTAAACTACATTTCTTTTTTTGCCAGTGGATCCTTATTATGTTTTTGACAATAGCAAGTGATACATGAATACTGGCATGCTGGAGAAGAAGATATTCCTCTCGTACTGTTGGTTTCCTATTCTTATTAGCTATTGCTTCAAGATGGTCCTTAAACTTAGTGGGAAAATTGTTCCAGCAGCAATTTTGTTTTGTTTCACCTCCAATTTCCAACTTCTTTTCCCACACTTAGATTTCGCCTCTTTCCTCTTCCCAGAATTTCTAAGGATGGTCTCTGTTGTGTGTTGAGTGATCAGCAAAATGATATATTGAAGTCCTAACCCCTGATACCCGTGTAATGTAGTCTTATTTGGAAATAGGGTCTTTGCAGATATATTCAAGATGCAAATTGAAATGAGGTCATACTGGATTAGGTTGGGACCCTAATCCAACCTGACTGGTACTCTAATAAGAAGAGGAGAAAAGATCCAGAGATAGACACACACAGAGGGGAGGCTACCACATAAGGACACAGACAGTCAGAGGGAAGACAGCCATTTGACAACAGAAGCAGAGATTGAAGTTATGCAGCCACAAGCCAAGTAACACCAAGGATTTCCAGCAACACCAGAAAATAAAAGAAAGCGATAGAACAGACTGTCCCTCTGAGCTTTCCAGAAGGAATCAAACTTGCCAATACCTCGAATTTGGACTTCTAGCTCTAGAACTGTGAAAGAATAAATTTATCTTGTTTTAAAGCACCCAGTTTTTGGTACTTGTTATACAGGCCTTGAAAACTAATACAGTCCCCAGGATTCTCTGCCCCCTCATTCACAAGTTTCTGACACTCCTGTGGTTGTGTTAGGGGAGATTGTCTGAGTGGGCCTTGTCTAATCACAGGATCCCTCAAAAACAGAGATTTTTCTCTGACTGGTGGCAAAAGAAGTCAGAGAGATTCAAGGAATAAGAAGGATTTGACATACCATTTCTGACTTGAAGATTGAGAGGCACAGTGATGGGGAACACAGGATTCAGGAAGCATCTAAAGTTAATAGCACTCCATATTTGACAGCCAGTGAGAAAACAGAGATCTCAGACCTACAGCTACAAGAACTGGATTGTACCAGGGACTTGAATGAGCTTGGAAGGAATTCTTTCTCAGGGCCTCCAGATAGAGTGTTCTGGACAATATTTTGATTTCAGCCTTACGGGATATCAAGCAGAAAATGCAGCTGAGCCTGCCCAGACTTCTGACTTATAGGACTGTGATATGAAAAATGAGTGTTTTAAGCCACAAAGTTTGTGGTAGTCTGTTACAAAGGAAGAGAAAACTAAAACTTTCCCTTTGGAGGCACCAGCAGCAGCCACACAACATCCCCTGAGTTCCAACTCTGAGAGTGCCTCCTCTAAGCACCCGTGGTACTCACATGAGCTACACAGTGCTGCCTCCTCAGTGAAGCGTCAACCCCCTTGGTTCCTCTTCCAACTTTCAAGATTTGGAGTGTCACACCTTTCCCCTTGTTTCCACTAACCTTGAGGGTGGAGTTGTTCCTTCAATTATATTCCCTGTTACCTCGGTGTTCCCTTTCTCGTATTGCCATTCCACCAGTGCTTGTTTAACCAATTCCTTTTATTGAATTCTTTCTGATAAGAGAGCTGCTGTAGTTTCTGTGTCCCTGGGTGGACCGTAAGTGATACACCGTCATCTTCAAATCATCCCCCCAGGAAAGAGTGACACCTAACCTAGAGTAACAACTCAGTCACTCTCTGCCACGGCATCTATTTTAATTATCTTTATAGATTATTCTTTCAAATATTTTTATTTCTTTGTGCATTTGTTTGATGGGTGTTATCAGCTCAGCTCCCTCTTCTCACATGAATGAAGGCTTTTTGTGAGCAGAAATGTTTGAATGCTTGCTTGTGTCTGCACAGGTTCTAATCAGTGGTAGAGGGGGCTGGGGTCATCATGTGTCTCAGAATCTCAACAAGCAGTTTAGAGCAGATCAGATTCAGCTTCTCTAACATAGTTAGTGATCAACTGAAAGACTGCTTTAAATCCCAAACAAGGATTAAATGGGGTCAATAGGGAATCCTGAACCTGCTGTAGTTTAGCATTTACCAAAGTATCTTTTACTGAATAATAGTTTTATAAATGATTTTTTTATATATATAATCATTTGGAGATTCAGAATGTACGTGGTTTAGCCTATAATCAATAATATGAGAAGACATATATTATAAATTTTGTAATTAAAAGGCTTTTGGGGGTGCCTGCATGGCATAGTCAGTTTAGCCCCCAACACTTGGTTTTGGCTCAGGTTGTGATCTCAGGGTGGTGAGATCAAGCCCCACGTCAGGCCCTGCACTTGGCATGGAGTCTTGTTGAGATTCTGTCTCCCTTTCCCTCTGCCCCTCTCAGTCATGCTCTCTCTCTCTCTCAAATAAATAAATAAATCTTAAAAAAAAAAAGCAGGGTTTGTCCCTTCCCTTAGTCCAGCATCTTCCAAAATCTTATCTAAAAATAGAATCTCTTTTTAAGTAAAACCCCAGAATTTTGGGGGGATAGTAATATATTAATTAAAACAAAAATGGACTTGAATTACCGTCCATCACTCTCCCCTTCTCATTCTGCTGCTCTTACCTCCAACAGAGGAAAAACTATGCTTCTCCCTCCTTGATCTCATGATGTGCTGCCTTAGTGAAACTGATACATTTTCCTAGAATAAGCTGGTGTTTATCTCATATAAATAACTATTAGTGATTTGGCATGGTACTATGTGACTATATGGACCTAAGTCAGTGATGTTGGCTCTCTGACCCCCCCCAAAAATGGAAATTTTAATAAATAACATTTAAAAGAATAAAGGGGGTTATATATATATAAATTTGTGTTGACATTTGTGAACACTAGATTGAAAAACATTTCTTTCCAATTTCTTTGCTTTGTTTCCTCTTCCTACTGTACCTTGACTCCTTCATTACCATTCATATCATTCTAGTATGAATAATAAGCTTGATATATGCAGGGACTTTTTCAGTTTTGTTTATCCCATGTTCTAATACTTAGAACAAGGCCAGCACATATTTTCCATTCAATATTTATTTTTGAATGAATTAATATAATGCATAAGTGAATTCCCAGATATTTTTCTCATCTGTCTTAAATCAGAAGCAGTGTTTGGGTAAGTCAGTACAAATAGCTTCCCCCATTTTTTTATATGTAAATAGAAGCTGGTTGTTAGGGCACAGTATGTAATAAAGCATGGATCAGATAAAATAGATAATTGCTAAAAAGATAATTATATCCAAAGCAATTCAATTTGCGTTTTCTTTTTTCCTCACATCAAACTCATAAGCCTCCTAAGTATAAAATCTTCATTTCTCTTTGGGTTGCATAGACACAGCCTTAACTGACTCTTTATATAATCATCACCAAGTAATTTTATTCCAGCTGGATGCTTTGTGACTCTCCTTTGACCACAAATTATTTTGCACATAGTGACACAAGGCATATTGTGTGGCATCTTTTATTACTGCCAGTCACTGACATGCAGCTGAGAACAATGAACATGTTTTGAACAAGAATCGTGCTGTTATCTAGAAGGCCAAATGAAAACCTGCCCAACTACAAATGTCTAAATAATTATTTTAGACTTTTTTTTTTCTGACTTTCCCTCCCTGTCCATAGTAATGTAATTAATTACTGGTAGCACTTTTACATATATTACAAGTTCATAAGATGTTTTTCTTCTCTGTGTTTTTTTTTTTCCCTCAATGAAGTAGAGTTTATGTGTGAGGTATTAATAATTAAATGAATAGCTCCAGGCTGGGGTTCATCATATTGGGTCATTTTCCTTTCTCAGATGGCACGAGGCCAATTTGAATACTTTACAAGGCAACAGAGAATATGGGAAGCAGCTAATGTTCCTTGAGATTATCACAGCCAAAAGTGCCCTGAAACTCCCACTCAGCTTTTCAAAACCTAATATTTTATGAATGAGCTCTATTCCTTTTGGAAGAGAACAAAAATTCAATTAATAATTGTTTCATAAATGCAAATTCCCAATTATATACTACATATATGGCCACACACAAACACACACACACACACACACAATAGTAAAACCAAATTAACTATCTTCCAAGTAATTATCTTTAAATATCACCTCATGGAAAAGAGAAAATCAGAGTACATTTTATATCTAAATATTTACTAAAATTAAAAAAATAATAGATTAACCAGAGCTACAGATGACAAGGATGTAAATATAAACACATAGCAAGTGCTAACCACAAAGCAATTAAGTAAGATAATTAAATACAATACATCTTAGAATTATTATATTGAATTTAGATGAAAAGTTTTACATCAATTATGTTATTGTGTGAAGATATAGCAAAAAAAATAAAACTCATTTTTTGTTTAAATGTATATTCATTAAACATATAGCCTAATGAAAAAAAATGGTGGATGTGAAGGATATTCATAATAAAAAATCAAACGAATTAAGCAGTGCCAAATATTAAAGACACACATTAGAAAATTCACAAGTCGAGTTTATAATTATACAAATATTTTCCTCAACTTAAGATGAGTTATGTCCCAACAAACCCTTAATAAACTGAAAATATTGTAAGTCGAAAATGTATTTAATACACCTAACATTTGAACACTGTAGCTTAGTCTGGGCTACCTTAAGTGTGCTCAAAATGCTTGTATTAGCCTACTGGTATATAAAATCATCTAACACAAAGCCTATTTTATAATAGTGCTGAATATTTCATGTAACTTATTGAATACTGTATCAAAAATGAAAACCAGAATGGTCAAAGTTCATAATTATTCTCTATGCCCTAAAAATCAGAAGACAAAGATTATCCTTTGAATATCCAGTACATTTTTGTAACTGCGTGGACTTTGCTAAACTGAAGCTCACAAATACTGATGAATCTTTCAGAAATATATATTAAGTACATTGCATGTATATATTAAATGCCATATCTTGAATACCTTACATAGCTAATCTAAGTATCTTCATTTCTCTTACAAATCGTTATTTTTCAAACCTCAAGTTCTGGTATAACAGAATATTCTGAACAAGACGATGTTCCCCTCTATCTTCACAAGCTGGAGTTTCTTTTTTGTTAATTTCTTGTATAGAACTCTATGCATGCGTATGTCTCTCACAATCTTTAAGTTTTCATTTCTTTTCTTTTTCTTATTTTTTTAATATTTGTTCTTTCCATTCTTTGATGCTATGATTCTTCTACTCTCTGTCTCTTGAGTTTTCCCCCTAATTTTCCTGCAAAGGAGTTGCTTCTTTAAGTCATATAATGAGATAACTTGAAGTTTAAGTTCTGTCACTGAATTAATAATCAGATACAAGCAAAAGAATGTTGTGATTCCATGCCCTAGAACTAGAAATAGCACTATTCTTTTCTGCAACATTTCGGACCCCCTGATGCTCAGAGAGTAAGAATTTAGGAAGACAGTAAAGGAGTTAATTGCGATAGTCAAGATGGAAAGTGATTAAAGCATTTAACGGAACCATTTCTATGATTGTATTCATTATCACAGCACTGTTAAGTCTTACAAGGACCACAGAAGCACATAACGCATGAACAATAAAAATGTATGGGTCAATATTTTACTTTTAATTGCTTCCGATTTTAGTTTACTAAATTATAACCACATGATGATTGTTAATGTCCAACATACATACTATCTGGATAGTAAAGATTTCTCACTTGTTTTCAAAAATGCCTCTCCAATGACTGCTGATTTTTCCCATTTGTATCTCCCCACTGACCAAGTTTATAAGATCATGGTTAACCAATAAATAAAGAAATGAGTTCTATGAGGAAATAGAGTATATTAGGGAAAGGAAACAAAAAGGGATCATTCGGTGTTTTCTGAGTCAGAGATTTCTTATAACCTCATAGTATGCAAGTGTGCCAGTCCTTGCCCCAGTCCCAGTCTTTATCCTTAATGTGACATGATGAGAGCTGAAGAGAAATTTTCCCACATGAGTATCCAGACACTCCAGAGATGAGGGACAAGAAAGAATGATTTTGTTCTCTTTTTCTTCTTTTTTTTTTTTTTACATATCTTCCCACTCACCTTCCCCGTGGCAAGTTTATTCTCTGTATTTAAGAGTCTGGGTTTTTTTGTTTGTTTGTTTGTCTCTTCTTCTTTGTTCATTTGTTTTGTTTATTCAGTTCCACATATGAATGAAATCGTATGGTATTTGTCTCTTTTTATAAAGAGGAAAAGGCATCTGTCTATCTCTGCTCCTGAAAGAGATTCCTCTTTACTCCAGCCCTCTCCAGAAGACTCTTCTGACCTGCACTTGTTTTCAAGTTCTGGGCTTTCTCCATTCGGTATGTAAATTCCTAAGGAGGTAATGAATCTCGTCTTGTAGGCACCTTGAGGTTTAACCTGGGACTAAGTCCAGGCTGTAACCATTGGACTCTCTGAGGGATATTAAATATCCCTTTGGATATTTAATCTCTTTGGATCAGAGAAATTTACCAGAAAAATGGCTGCCAATATAGTTCTCATAATATGTGAAAGTATTTATAAGAACATTGAAAGCAAACTTTCTCTACCTTTATAACATTTATATTTGAGTGGATTAGGAAGGCAGAGCTTTTTATGGGAAGATTGAGAAAAACAAGAAGGTTTTACTTCTCCACAGATGACCAATTCAGTGCAGAAACTGTGAGATTCCTGTGACAGTTACAGTGGCCAATTTTCAGGGGCATAAAACTTGCTTTCAAGCAATTTCTAATTTCATAGTGTCTTTGAGGCCAAAAGACAAACAACTCCAATATAAGACTGAATATACCTACTTTAGCGGGAATATGCTTATAGAACTGAATTTTTAGTATTAATAGGAGGAAGACAGAATCGATTTGTAATAACTAAGAGTGATATTTGAGATGGATTTTAAGAGTGATATTTGAGGGCGCCTGGGTGGCTCAGTTGGTTAAGCGACTGCCTTCTGCTCAGGTCATGATCCTGGAGTCCCAGGATCGAGTCCCGCATAGGGCTCCCTGCTCAGCGGGGAGTCTGCTTCTCCCTCTGACCCTCCCCCCTCTCATGCTCTCTCTCTCATTCTCTCTCTCAAATAAATAAATAAAATCTTTAGAAAAAAAAGAGTGATATTTGAGATGGATTTTAAAGGCTAAAATGCAGAAAGGCAAAATTTCCAAAAATTCCAAAATTTCCAGACACAGGAAACTACATAGTTGAATGAATTATGAAATATTACAGTATGAGACTATATTACCCAGGGTTGATCTCCATTTATGATCCAAAAGACCACTTTTTAAAATTTATTCATTCAACAAATACATATTTTTAATAACTACCACATAACAGGGACCATTTTAGGTAATTACAAAAAATGGGAAAGAATGCTGTTAAAATTTAATTAAATTAGTTAATTACTTAATTACTGCACATATTGTATAGATATAGACTATGAAGTAAAATAAAGCAGGGAAGTGAACATAGAGGTTGGGGTAATGTCTTGTGGGTTGATTAGGAAGGCTTCTCTGCTAGGGTACATTGATCATTTGATGAAAACCCTGAATAAAATGATTGAGAAAGTCAAGTAAGTATAAAGGAGAAAAACAATTTTCTTTTACCCATCTTAGGTTCATTGACTAGAGCACCATGGACTGACAAAAAAGAGATTAACAACAGAAAAACAATAAGTTTATGAGTATGCGTATTGTGCATACACCTGGGAGCACTCAGAGGTGAGTAACTCCAAAGGAGTAGTTAAAATTTAGGCTCTATAAATGTAAATTAGTATGGTAAAGGGAGGGGGAGAAAGGGCACTTAGGGAAAAGCAAATGATGTTTTGAAAGATAAATGGCCCCTTAGGAGAACAGATAGGAGATATCATTTTTTGACAATGTCTGTTTGGAGGTGGTGTTGACTTCTCTCTGAGAGGACTAGAGTTGTATCTGGGGAGGGGATTTATGATACTTGAGTTCTTGGGGGAGACTGCTTTCAGGCAGACAAGGGATTTCAGGAACTGAAAGGTCTTCAACACAAAATTATTCCTTTTTTTTAAGATTTTATTTATTTATTTGACAGAGAGAGATACGGTGAGAGAGGGAACACAAGCAGGGGGTGTGGGAGAGGGAGAAGCAAGCTTCCTGCGAAGCAGGGAGCCCGATGCGGGGCTCGATCCCAGGACCCTGGGATCATGACCTGAGCAGAAGGCAGATGTTTAATGACTGAGCCACCCAGGCGCCCCAACACAAAATTATTCTTATGCCAAAATGGCATGTGGAGTGGTATATCCTGATCCCCATCACAAATAACTAGGAAAAGAAATTAATATCGTGTACCTGGACGCACTGGAGACTACATGGGTGCTTGTAAGCTCTCTTCCTAATAATAGTGGGAAGAGTCAGCTTTTGAACAAGCATGATATTCATGCTGATAAATCTATACTTAAAGTAGATAGTAGCAGTGGCTTGAGGTCTTTTTTTTTTTTTTTCCTTTCTTCCAATAGGATGAATGAGAGTAGAAGGGTTATTAATTAGGGTATAATTGCAAGAGCATCTGTGCCAGATAATGGAGGCATCAGGGTGATGACTATGCAGGTGTAAAGTGGGTGGATGTGAAATTTATCCCAGAAGGTGAACATTTGGATTTGGCTCCTGGGAAGGAAGTTAGTGATAATACTGAGCTTTTTAAGTCTGTATAATGAGAAAAACAAGATTTCCATTCCCAGATATTGAAAAATTTAGAGGAAGAGTTGCTTTTGAAAGAATAATAATGACTTGGGAACTGTTGAGTTTGGGGTTCTGCTTGGTAAGACATCTAAGTAAACCTAGAACATGGGATGGAAAGGGAGGAGATCAGTACTGCATATTTATATTTGTAGTCATTTGTTGCAAATTGAGATTCGCTTCAGTGGTTATTGGTATCTTCTAACACTTAGAGGTTGGTGTGTGCTATTGAACTCCTCCCCACAACCTGAAGACATGCTGGTATGTTGCAAATTGTGCCACAGAAACACAGGTATTTAGGACAAGCAGGCATACAAACAGCCATATAGGCTTTCTGTGATTTCCACGAAGTCTCAGCAATTGGTTCCTTTATATTCCCAGGCAACCTTGAAAAAAGGTTCAGTTATGGCAAATGCAGACATATTCTAATGGTAACATTCAGCTAACCTCCTAGGCAGGGTCAAAAACAAATATCTTCCAATACCATATTTTAACTTAGAAGCATTTTGAAATCCGAGGTTTCGTACACCATTTCAAAAGGAATGGCTGTTAGGCATACTAAATCCCTATATCACATTGATGTAATGAAGACAGTGTCTGTACAGTATTTCAGTCCAGCCTAATGCCTAGGACATCCTCTGGTGTTGTTGTATTTAATATTATTTGAAGTACTTGGTACTTCGATTGTTAGGTGAAGCACTCCTCAGTTGTAGATTAACGTAACATACACATATAGTCCTTACTGTCTCTACGAAGTATTTTTAAAGAAATCCCAGAAAATGTACCATTTATTTTATAGTAATCTGAGAATATATTCCAATCTTCCCCAAGCCAACCTTGGCTCTGTAGATTATGTCCTGCTCTCTCCCATCTTCGGTGCTGCAAACCTTGTCTCACACCAGCACTCCTTAATTACACAGAGTTCTACACTATTTGGTCCCATCATGATCTTCCAGCAGGTGTTGCATGCATATCAGAACTATTATCCTGAAACTTGATCCAAAACAGAATTTGTCTCAGAATTAAATTAAAATTTGTCCCAATTTCTTGAGTATTTGAAGGAAGAGTCTTTGCCCTTAAAATATCACGGCAGTAATAGCAGCAACATCTCAAAATTCCAAATTGCTCTGTGCCCAACACCATGCTTGGTGTAGCAGGAACAATAAAATGCAAGAATCTTAGTAAGAGACCACATATATGGACAAGCAAGATAATGCATTTATTCTTCTGAAAGAATGTTTAGGGTATTGTTAATATAACACACGAATACTCTTCATTCATTATTCCTAAAAACAGAAAACAAAAAAGAACAAAAGTGAGCTCCTAGATATCTCTAGACTCTGGTTTTAAGGAACATTTTTAGAGATTTAAAACCATTATCCAAACTCAAATAGTAAATCTTTGGCCTTTCCCATACCATAACCAGCATGAACAGCATGATGTTAAACTGTTCAATTTATCTTTGGAGGACTTTCTTCTTGCTTCATCATTAGGTATAAGGAATTACCCAAAAAATATGGTGGCTTTATTACAACTTAAGTTTAAATTTTTATTTATTTTGATTTTATCATTTTAATCATTCTGAACATTTTACATCATTTGATGTTTTATTTGTTTAATGAGTAACACATCAATATAAGATTCAAAAAAAATTAGAAAGATAAAAACAGAAAATCAGTCATTAAAGTTTTTCCTTCCCAGACAACTATTTATCTATTAGGTTTTCTTTAGGTTATCTATTAGGTTTTCTTAACAAATATTCTATGCATTTTTCTACATATATAAATATGTATATATTTTTATATAAAAATAAGCATATTACTATGTAATGTCTCATTGAATATATACATACATATAATATACAGTTTAGAGAGGGAATTAGCAGTATGAATATAAAAAAACTGGATCATTCTTTTCAAGCCACATAGTATTCTGTTATATGGAACTACTATACTGTGATCAAGATTTTCCTTATTGATGAATATTTAGGTTGGTTCCAATATTTTTTTCCAACCAAAAATATAGTAGCAAATGTTCTTACACATCATTTCACACATGTGTAAGTGTATCTGCAGGAAAAATTCCTAAAAGTGGAAGAAGTAGATCAGAGGGAGTGTGCAATTTAAACTTATATACATTATTGAAGAATTAAAAATACATCTAGATCAATAAAATATCATCCTTCAACCAACATAAAATAAAACAAAAAACAAATTATTTCTTTTTACTTATTTATAGCCCTCATCATTTTTGGTTCTCAATAAATACGTTACTCGTATAAACTTCTCCAACAGTAGTTGAATCTGATTAAAGTTACATATGAAACTCTTGTTTCAGACATCAATTCCCAAACTGCTATTAATTTTTCAAGATGTTTGGAAGAAAACAAATGTCAAATGTTCCTGGTCATCTACTTACAAGGAAAAAATGGAATGTTTAGCCTGCTCTTAAAAGCGAAGGATCCTGAAAAAAATGCATATATACATACACACATTAATTAAATAAAAGCTAAGGATCCTGTACTTTGAAAAATTCTTCAAGTAAAAAACAAACAAAAAACCTATTCAAATGTATTTAGTTCAGAAATTCTCAAATATGTTTAACAATTATTAACAGCCTTTGGAAATGGGTTCTTTGGAAGACATAGTGTTAATACACCAGAAAATGAAATATGCTAGACCATTCCATAATGTTCGTTTTAAATCGACTGTGTCTCAGGTACTAGGCAAACAAATATGAAAATTCCCTTGTCCTCAAGGCTTCACAGTCTTTTCAAATTCAAACGCAAACATCTAATAGATTGAGAAAGATGAGAACTCAATCAAAGCCAAATAAAGAAATATAGTCTCCTGTTTACTAAATCATATCCCTTGGCATTAAATATCTGTGCATTATTTGCCAACCTGAGGTTTGTGAATTTTTCCCATTTTCCTTTTCTATTATTATTATTAGGAACATGAAAACAAAAATCACATTTTCTTAAACAAGATAATCACTGTCATTTAATTATTATCACCCAAGAGGAATCCATGTGTAAAGGATCAGAATATGCCACCCCAAAATATGCCACTTTGGCATAAGGATTATTTTGAGCTGAAGACAATAGAAAAACAGCAAACACCTGAGCTCTCTGCCTTCCCCACGATTTGCCCAAAAGATGACTCTGATTCTTAACCAACAGAATCAACTCTGGGCTCTTAATGAGCCCAGGTACTGGGAACTATGAATTATACAGGAAAAAAGAAAGTCATGGATTCAAGGAGCTTATACTCCAACAGGGTATCAAATGTGTCAAATGCACTAGCTAACAATTAAGCAATGCGATGCATTAATGACGCAAAACCAATTCTGCCAAATTAAAAGCCATAACTTTTTCCAGAAATAATCTCTTGATATTACACGTCAGTAAATTGATTTTCCTCTTATCATTTATAAACACAAGCCTTTTCCTCTGAAATTATGCCTAACTACATTGTTTTTTCTTGACCAGAATATTTTTGAAATTGTAGATAATTATACTAAAAGTGAACTGAAATCCACTTTATTTGTACGTAAGTACACTCAAAACAACTGTTTATGCTGCCTAATTTTTCTAGTCAGTGGAATCATACTTGAACTTAAACACATACAAACACACGCTCTCACACATACCAGACACATACATGGTAATATGTGAAGGACATTAGCAACTCTCCAAATTTCTTGTTTTTATTTGAAGTAATCACATCCTAGGAGAAACCACAAATAATAAAGGTATGGAAGTAAACTTAATGACACTACTGTTAAAACTGTGTTATTATCCTAGAGAGAAGAATAGAGTATGCTTTATCTCCTCATTTGAAAACAGAAGAACATCGAAACTTCATGAATGGTCTAATTTTGAATTTGGATTTTCAAAAGTGTTCTTTGATTTTGTAGTTTTTTTATTTAAAATGATAAAACCAGAAAAAATTGGCCATAAAATGATTTTAGGATCAGTTTCAACTGTAAGAGGTTGATGACAGTCATGTATTTCTCATCAAAGGTGATAAACATCAGCCATTTTGAAGTGTGTTTGTGTGTGTGTGTGTGTGTGTGTGTGTGTGTGTCTATGAGTTTAGTGCTTTCTAATATCTAACCAATCACCCTTTGTCTTGGTTGATGCAATATTTATTATACCCAAACAATGACAAACAATAAAAAGAGAAACAACTAACACTACTTCCTATACGCTTCTATACAGACACTAACACCCTTATAGGCCACTCCTACCAGCTCCTTCCTTCCCCATTGTGAAGGTTCTTCTTTCTGTGTGGGATTCCTCTTGTTTAATTAGTGATGTCTTAACTGCCTTCCAAAATACAATCTAGGCATCTTCTCTGGAAATAATTTTTTTTAACTTAATTGAGCTAAAACCAAAACACTGTCTCTTTTGACCAACATCATACCTATGTATACCCTGACTACTGTAGTGACAATTATTTGTATAAATCTCTCTCTCTCTCTCTGATCAGTCTTTCCACTCCTTTAGGGCTTATGCATTTTGTTCCCTAGCACCTATGACACTGCATGGCATATTGTCAACAGCTTAAATATCTGTTGAAAATGAATGATTACAAATACAAGTGAATGAGGAAACTTACAGTAAGCAATAAGCTGTATAAGATAATATGAAATATCTTCATAATTCTTAAGAAACATCATTACATTTTTAAAAATACCAGAACGGTGCTATAATAAAGTGCATTTCCTGGAATTTCACATTTATTTATCTCACTTACTTTCAACATGTTTGATAGTTATATTTTGCCTCCCTCTAATAAATTCAATTGGCATTTGATGGTTTTGCTTTGATTAATACATAAGATGTGCATAATGGGGATCTTATATCACTTAAAAAGTTACACTGTAATAAATTTTTACCTTTTGCTGCTCTTTGGAGATCAATGAAAAAGGATATCAGGTCAGAAAGTCCTAACATTTTCCGGGAAAGGAAAAAAAAAAAAAGGCAAGGACACATCCTCAGACAACAGATAAAATGAAAGGGAAAAGAACATATTATACATGAAATAATTTGAGTCCTAGTTGTGGTTTATTTCATCAGTAATAAAATTCCTACCAATATTCCATTATGAACAGTTCTTCTGTGAGGAATTCACATGAAAGACTGTAAGATTAGACCCTGAGGCTGATCGTTTCCAAACCGTGCAGACACCAGAGTGCTACACATAATTTAACTGGCCAAGGTTTGAGTTTTCCTGCTAATACTGCAGTATATCATTTTCATGATTCCTGTTACCAGTGGAAGGACTATGGTAGCAGGTTGAGAGTTAAAATTGAGATGGAGAAAATATATCAAGAATAACCTAGCAAAAATATTTCTTTCTTCAAAGCCATTCAAGTAAAAAAGGTGGTGAGTTCACTGTCTTTGGTTAACCCTTGCCCACCCATTTTCTCTTCACCCTCAAATTCTAATGATCTGTGACCCATTTTGGCAACTAGATTATTTGAATGATATAGTCAAACTATTGACAGTTTCCTTCAAAGTAGAATTCTAGGAATAAAAGATAAAATATCTTGGTTACTTTTTCCCCTGCATCCTTTTGTTGACCACAGAAATTAGATAAAGTTGTTTTAAACTTGCTTGGCTTACACAAATGGGAAGGTAGGGAATAAACTGTGCAGAGACGAATTTTGGTGCTGGTGAATTCTTGTGAAGAGGTCTTGAGTTCTCCCCTACTCCATGCAGTCTTTAGGTAGGAATAAAGGTTTCCAAAGAGGTTTTTGGATCAGGTAACAGAAGGGAGCCTGCATCTTTCCAAACTTCCCAATAATGCAGAATCATCAGAATTTCCTAAATCTTCCACTATAACAAAACGAATATTTGTAGGGGCGTGGGGCTGTTGTAGGCAGAGGAGCTCTTCTCTATCTGACTTAGTAGACTAAGATTGTATCTTCTAATAGGGTGAAAAAATCTTATCTTGGACTCTTTCCTGATTTTCTCATCCAGGCTTTTACCAGCCCCTCATGAGTCCTCCTGTGTCAAATCTGGTTCAGCCTCACCTTTCCCACTGCTGTCATCATGATCCAAGCAATGATGAACACTTGTCTCTTGCCATGAACTCAATGTTTGTGCCCACCCATTTTTTTTCTTGAAAGAAGTTTTATTTATACACAATGTATTTTTCCCTTCCTTCTTCCTTCCTTCCTTCCTTCCTTCCTTCCTTCCTTCCTTCCTTCCTTCCTTCTTTCCTTCCTTCCTTCCTTTTTAATATTCCAGTTAGCCAACAGACAGTGCAATACTGTCTGTTTCAGATGTACAAGTCAGTGATTCAACACCCATATACAACACCTGGTGCTCATCACAAGTGCCCTCCTTAATTCCCATCACTTACTTAACCCATCCCACCTCCTCTGTGGTAACCATCAGTGTTGTTTTTTTTTTTTCTCTAAAGTTCTACCCAAAATTTAAATGTTGAATTCTTAACCCCCAATGTAATGGCATGAGGAGGTGAGGCCTTTGGGAAGTGATTAGGTCATGAAGGTGAAGCCCTCGTGAATGGTGAAAGGGCTTGGTGTCCTTATAAAAGGGACCCCATAAAGCACCCTCACCCCTTCCCCTGTTTGAACATGCAATGTCTGTGAATCAGGAAGTGAGCTGTCACCAGACAATGAATATGTTAAAGCCTTGATCTTGGAATTTGGCATCCAGAACTGTGAAAAATAAATGTTTGTTGTTTGAGGCATGCAGGCTGTGGTATTCTGTGGTTATAGCCTGAATGGATTAAGACACTTCTTTTCTCCCTAAGACTGCTAATACTGCCTTGTGTATCTGACCCTCTCCCCATCACCAGCAATACACTCATTATTCCCCATTATTAGTACTTCTGAAGTACCGATCAGACATGGTACTGCCCAATAGATAAACTTTTGTGTATTCTGAATAAAATCCATGCTGCTTGGTATTGTAAGAGATAACTTTTATAATTTGGTCCCTACCTACTTCTCCAGTTCTATCTTCCAACAATACATAGCTTTTCTATCAATCTAGATCTTTTTTTTTTAAGATTTATTTATTTATTTGAGAGAGAGAGAGAGAGAGAGAGACTGGGGGGGAGGGGCGGAGGGAGAGGGAGTGAGACAATCCAAGCAGACTCCCTGCTGGCATGGAGCCCATATGGGCCTTGATCTCACAACCATGAAACCATGACCTAAGCCAAAATCAAGAGTCAATTGCTTACCATTTGAGCCACCCAGGGGCTCCTGAACATAGATTCTGACTAGGTTTAATATAACCTCTATGAAGCCACCTTCATTCTTTCTTATTGGCCAAGTATTTTCTCCTTCTCTTTTACTTAGCCTAATTATATCCTTCAAGGTCTACATTAAATTCCACTTACTTTGCAAAACAGTTTCCTCAAACACCATCTAGGAACTTTCCTTTTCTCTTTGAACTCCTAAAAATATAATGCACCAACTACTTTGATGATCATCTTCCTCTTCCTCCCCCCTTCTTCTTCTTCCTCCCCCCTTCTTCTTCCTCCTCCTCCCCTTCTTCTTCTTCCTCCTCCCCTTCTTCTTCTTCTTCCTCTTTTTCTTCCTCTTCTTCCTCCTCCTCATCATCATCACCATCATCATCAACATTTATCCATTATCTTTCCAATCATACTATAAAAGTTTTTTCAGCACAAGCTATATCTAGTCACATTTTAGTAGATGGTTCACCCCCAAGTGCCTAACCTAATGCTTTGTATAAGGTAGGCATTCAATATGTTTTTGTTGAACAAAGGAAAGTTAATCGATTTTTCATTTTCATAACAGTTTAAGACTTACAGAGCTCAGAAATTGATGGAGAAATCTTCCCTTCATATGTGCACTTACATACGTGTATCGTTGCCATACTTTTCTCCTTTGAGGTGTATCCATGGCCTTCAGAGTTAGCGACAGCAAAAGCAGAAGGAGCAGCAGGTTTCCTGTGTTTAACATGGCAGGTACCAGGTATGATCTTTGGCAACAAGAAGACTCCAGTGGAGCTTGGAATGATGCTACTGTGCTGCTGAAACAGATTACCCATCAAATTATCTTCTTCTTCTTTTTTTTTTCCATTTGGTTTTTGTCAGCAATTGACAAAGCTTCCACACAGTTAAGAACATGCTAAAAGGAGAAGGAAAGTAATGAAAAATAATTGGAGGTGGCTCATTGACAATATATGTCTGTATTTGAGGAGAGTAGAAGTTGTCAGACAATATTAGGAAAGTAAGTCCATGCCCCAAATATAAATGAATATTGCTGAGGAGGGTCAATAAGAGGATATAGTGAAAGCATAACTGTTCTCTAAATTACCATTTACTAATAACTGGAGCATATTTTCTGCAAGCCACATATAGTGGTTTGATAGCTAAAGAATTGACATATGGAACTGAGAACCATGAACTCACTCCTTCTTTCCCTCTGACAATTCCCTCATTAATGCATGGCCAGGAAACCTGGAAAACGTATGCTTTCACTGAATTGGAGAGAGATGACAGTACTGTCAGCTACTGAGCCTTTGTTCCTTTGTTCAGCCATATTAAAATGATTGAAGGGAAGTGAGGATGAGGCTTCTTTTTTCCCCAAGCCCAAAGGTCTTAAGGATTTATTGGACATCTGCTTACCTATTGTTGGTTTTGATGGGTTTCTTCTCATGTTTGAAAACAGAAACACATTAGAATATCACATCAAGTATCAAGGATACTGGATGATTAGCTAGTTGCTTCTGTAGGTAAAAGATAACTGGAAATGAATGAGACATCACGAGAAACACATCAAATGCTTCATTCACGGCAGGAGGTTTTGGTTTAATAAATTAGATTTCTCAAGAATAAAGGTACCCCTTCAGTCCACAACAGGCAGTCATGTTTTAGGACTTGAATGGAAAGCTCCATTGTTTCAGGAGTTTAAGAGATTTTGGTGAGCAAAACTGAGAGTAAAAAATAAATTAACAGTAAGAGACTCAAAACATGGCTAGACACGGTCTGACACATTCCTATTCCATGCTTTTTACCCTCTTGGTCTGAAAATAAGAGTCATTTTCAGTGACATATTCAAATGTCTTTGTCTCAGCAAAGTATTTGCAATCTATGGAAATCTACCTAAGGAGTCATAAAAGTGAAATCATTTAAGTGTTATTGTTTTATATTCCTTTTTGCTTTTTTGTGCTCACCAATATAAATACTAAGAAAACAAAGAAAAACAACCTGTGTATTGCTCTATTTATTCCTTGTCTGGGTCCCTGAGTGGGTAACCTTCATTACAGCAGAGATATGTTCAAATGGTGATTTCTTTCCACTGTGTCACTACCTGGGTCATCAGCACAATCAAAAACAATTTGTAATTAGCATCTCAAATGGTGTGAGAAATGAAGGCACCAGGTAAATGAGATCAACTCCTAAGGGACTTTCTCCCTCTCCAGTGAACTACCTTCCCAATCAATTCCCAAATATTTAAAGAGATAAAATTTAATTCATAATTTATCACCAGTGTATCAATTGTGTCATTTATGGAATACGAGGCCAGATGTAGTAAGCAATCTGAGCTGTAAAAACTCATGGACACATATGTGTGCACATTCACACACACATATGCACACACACATGCATGCACACACTCACTACTCTCTTCAAATACCAATCAACCTTGGGATTCAGATAGGAAAATAATACAGATGGAAGAGATTTAAAATTATTTTATAAACTTAAGTTTTAATAGCATCAAGCAATGAAGCATGGAATGTTCCCTGATGAGGATATAATGAGGGAGATAAAAAATTGAAAGATAAAAACAGCAGGTGAGAAGATGGACAAATTATGCAAGAAGAATTTGGGGCTTTTTATCTTCTATTTCCTTTTTCCTTGTTAACACTCTCCCTACCCAACACATAATTTTTTCTTTGAATTTTAGTCTTATTGAATACGGCCATTTCCAGTGTTGATTAACTAAATCTGGGCTATCCTGGAAAGCATTGCCCATTTCCTTTCCATTATTTCACCAAATACTGGTAAAGTCTTCAGGCCAAAGATTGCTTCATTGTAAAGAAAAAAAAAGGAAGAAAGTGAGAGGCTGGTCAGGGTTCTTAGAGGCCAGAATGCATCATGGTAGAAATCAAGATCTCAGTTCCATAATAGCACTGGATATTGAAAGAAATTCCTTAGGAATGTCCTGAGGTTTACTGACTTTCTTACTAGAAGTAAAGAAGCACATGAAGGCACTGAGGTTATTCATTACACAATTATGGTCTGAGTAAATTCTTTTGAATTCCACTTTAAAGCAAGCTATCGTTTAATTATTTTGCTTTTGTGCCTATAAATTTTTTTTGTTTCCTACTATGTGTATGTGGGACAGACCTTGTGTGAAATCTTCTACATTCATCATTGTAGTTTTTCTACTTAACAAATTTTCCAGAGCTATTACCATAATTACCATTTTACAGAAAAAAAAAATTGAGCCTGGGAGATGTTATGTGTCTTAGTCAAAGTTATCTAGCTGTTAAGGTTGGCTTTTGTTTTATCTGTGGTAAAGAAACATATAACAAAACTTACCACCTTAACCATTTTTAAGTGTACAGTTCAGTAGAGTTAAGTATATTCACATCTGTTGTGAAACAGATCTCCAGAATTTTTTCGTCTTGTAAAACTGAAAGTTTTCCCCGTTAAACAAGGACTTGCCTTTTCTCTCACCTTTCATTCCCTGGTGAGCACAATTCTATATCTGTTTCTGTGAATTTGATGACTGTAGATTACCTCACTGAAGTGAAATCCTATAGTATTTGTCTTTTAGTGCCTGGCTTAGTTCACTTAATATAATGCCCTCAAGGTTCATCCACGTGATAGCATGTCATAGGATTTCCTTCTTTTAAAGGCTGAATAATATTCCAGTGTATTAAAGGGGTCCAGAAGACACCAGGGTGGCTTAAAAATTTTGAGAGAAAGGAGTTTGAGAACAGGAGTATTTTTTTCCCTGAACTCCCTTATCTGCCTGAAAACAACGCCTTGCAATAGGACCCAATCCATCATAAATCATCTCCCTACAAGTCTCCCTACCAGAGAAGATCAACTCATCACGGGAAAGAAGGCTGAATCAACCCTAAACAGATATCGGCACAAAATTATCACATCTCCAATGTGTTTTCCTAAGGGCCTATTCATCATTACTGAAAGTCTTTTGTTTTTCCCAAGTGCCCTTTCTCCCTCTCCCATTTTCTCCTTTTAAGAAGTCATTTATTTTCCCACGCCTTTCTTCACCTCCCCTTCCCCTGTTAAGATGGCATGGAAGCCCCAGTTCCAACCATCTCCTTGAGTCACGTTTTTCCTCTGAACTCCTGCTTACATATATGAATAAAAGTCTGTTTCTTTTCTTGCCAATTTGTCTTTAGTCAATTCAGTTTTCGGGTCCCCAGTCAAAAACATAAGAGGGTGGAGGAAAAGATTTTCCTCCTGATTGTATGGTATGTAGATACCAAATTGTATTTATCCAGTCATCTGTCTATGGACTTCTAAATTGTTTCCACCTCTTAACTATTCTGAATAGTGGTGCTATGAACATGGGTATGCAAATATTTCTTCAAGACTTGCTTTCGGTTCTTTTGAATATGTCTCCAGAAGTGGGATTCCTGGATCATGTGGTAGTTCTAATTTTATTTTATTTTTTTAGGAAACTTCATACTGTTTTCCATAGTGGTGGCACCATTTTCCAATCCCATCAGCAGTGGATGAAGGTTCCAGTTTCTCCACATCCTAGCCAACACTTGTTATTTTCTGTTTTTTTGGTTTTTGCTAGTAGCCATTCTAATGAGTGTGAGGTAATATCTCATTGGGGTTTTAATATGCATTTCTCTGATTAGTGAGATTGAACATTTTTTTCATATGCTTGTAGCTGATATGTTTTAACCTTGAATTGAATGCAGGTAGTCTGACTCAGGAGCCCCTATTTTGGAGTACTAAATTGTGCTCTTTGTGACTTCATTTTTTTCCCTATTTTTCTAGATTCTTTACTTAACTGGAACATTTTTAAACATATACTTCCTAATTTTATATTCTATTTTTGGGGGCTGACTTAGTAGTGTTTGATTATCATATTATTAATTATGGAGAATTTTCATTTTGATAATATAGCTTAATACTTAGGCCAATAATTTAAAACTTGGAGCCCTTACAGGTTTTAAGCACCTAGGACCTCTAATGTTTGTTTTTTTTTTTTTTCCTATATCCTTTCCTATGATTGCCAGAAATGTTCATTTATGGACATTATGAACATTTATTCTTTTAATATAAGTTTATATGTCTTTATGTTTGGGGCTTGTATTTTTCCAAAGGAAAGTCAGTGACTAAAAAAAAATTAAATATAAATTAAAAAAGTAACTGCTGTCAAAACTGTGAAAATATAAAATGGTATAAATATTCGAAAATATAAGAACATCCAATTTTGAAATGAAACTGCTTTTCCTATTTTTTTAAGTTTTCATTCCAGTACATGGATTTCCACTTCCAAATCCAAATTTTATATTATTTTTTATGTGGATAGTTTACAAATGAAAGATATTTTCAGACTTTAACTTGTGACTCAACATCAAAGGAAAACAGTGGGCCCTATATCAAAAGTTTACCAGGTGAATGTTTACATGCTCATTAAAAGAAAATGAGACATATATGGATCACTTTTTTTGAGTCTCACTGTTTTGTGACATTTTAATCAATTACACAATTTCATTGTTTGCTTTGGCTAAAAGTGGTTTTTACTATAAGAGTTCAAGAATTGATAGTTCTCTTAGACTCCTCATGCCCCTGTCTCTTATCTTTGTTCTCCCTCTTCCAACTGTCTGTCTCTCTAGATATATAGATATGGGGTAGATAGAATATTTCCATCTTTACATAACATATCCCTTACATATGAAAGCATACTCAGCTCTTTCATGCTATTAGATTTTGTTTGAATATTTTGCTTAGGAGAAAAATTGCATAAGCGACTATTGTTTCTTATTATAATTAATGTATAAGCTGCCCAGTTTCTATTAATGCAGAATTAAAATTAAAGAGTCAAGCTGGCACTAGCAATAATGTATTAAATTTATGTATTAAAAATTATATACTATAGATGAGTCAATTCTGCTATTACATTAATTTATTTTAAAATATCTAGAACAACATGAAGTTTGATAGGAACCATAACACTAGCAAATATCAATTGACTTGGTTTTATAGTGGACATTTGCAACCAATTTTCCATAAATGATATATATTCTTTTGTTTAAAAGATTTTATTTATTTATTCATGAGAGACAGAGGGAGAGAGAGAGGGGGGGAGAGAGAGAGAGAGAAGCAGAGGGAGAAGCAGGCTCCCAAGGAGCAGGGAGCCCGATGCGGGGCTTGATCCCCAGACCCCGGGGTCATGACCTGAGCCGAAGGCAGACGCTTAACCATCTGAGCCACCCAGGCACCCAAATGATATATATTCTTAATAGAAACATACATGTCTCAGGTTTCTCATCAATAAAATAGTATAATCATACTTCATAAGGCTACTTTGAAGATTAAATTAATTCACGTAAATGTCTTAGGACAGACATTGCTGCCTAATAAGCCCTCTATGTGCTAAATTAATTATTATTACTATTATTACTATTTCTGTTATTATTTGAATGCAAGAACACAGTACACAAAGCCTACCCTAGCAGACATTCACATCCAATGTCAGCAGAGTGAAACATTTTTATTGAAAAACTTGACCTCCTCTGCTGCCAAATATACAGAATTCAAGAACCAAACTCATGGGCATTCACACATAACAAAAGTGATGTGTAGAAATGGAAATTTTTATAGAGAACTCAAGTATGTTAAAGGAAGAGAGTCCCAGTTTGTATTTGTATTTATGGTTTGTCTTTAAAACTTTTCTTTTTTTTTTTATCTCCTTTCAAGCTTCAACAGGACTCATTTTTATTCCTCTTACTATGTAAGGTTGGATAAGACACAAGTTTTATAATATTCCTCCTGGGATTCTAAAAACATAATAACAATTTGCATTTTGAAGTGTCTTTTGTAACACTTCAAAAGACTGAAAGGTATATTAATCAAAATACTAGGAACAGTGAAATTCCTGTGAACCCTTGTCTATGTTTACCGTGGGAACATCAGAATGTGTGCCGCTCTCATTCCAATCAGTTCTTTCCACTTTGATTCTGAGTTGGGTCTGAATTCATGTTTATAAAGTATTCTACCAGCTTAGCACTGTTGACGCTATCTACATAATTTCCCTCTGTAAACTCCTGTCGCTATAATCATTGCTCTACCCTTGGAGTTGTAGACTTCCCTTTCTTCTGTTTCTGTCTCCAACAAGCCATGCCCTCCCAGTAACAAAGCTCTGGGGAGTCCACTGTACTACTGCACCTATCCCCTCGTCACCATCTTTGCTCATTGTTGATAGATCTGTGCCAAATTACCTGCTGAAATTCAGGCAAAAACAAAAGGAGTAGCAATGACTTAAAAAGTTAATAGCTATTTTATAAAGATATGTGTTAGAGAAATGATTTTTTGGAACTCCTGATGGATGCTGGAAAGAATATTATTATGAATTTTCTATAAACTTAAAAACCCTCCCTCTGGGGGAAGAAAGTAAATTGTCAAACCTTTTAAATTTGATTTTTTTTTATGGTTTCTGAGAATGTTCTCATTCCATGATGCATATAATACATTTACTCATTTGACTGAACCTGTTATTTTGTACCCAAACTATGTGAAGTGCTTACTTTTGAGACTCATTTAAGAAACCATTATTTGTAAATATCTATTCTTGTCAGATAATGCACACACACAAAAATACACTTGACCACAAGTTCCCTAACCTCTAGAAGGGTTGGATCTCCAAGGAAGAGAACTGCAATTTGAAGGAGCCTTGTGTCCTCTATTTCCTGGTGAATGATACCTAAACTATAATATTTTGTTTCAAATATCTGTCCACTTGTCCTGTATGACTATCATATTTTCTAGTCACAAGAACACAGTAGGTGCCGAAAAGAGAGAGTGAATCATATATTATTCAAATCCAGCTGACCAAGTGTCCATCTGCCGTCTGGTTCCTCCAGTGCACTGAATGATGTCCTCCTAAAAGAGATGTCTGTGTCCTCATCTCTGAACCTGTGAAGATTAACTTCTATGGCAAAATATGTAATTAAGTTAAGGATCTTGTTAAAAGGAGCTTATCCTCGATTATCCCAGTGAGTCTTACATGCCATCAAATCTATCCTTAAAAGGGAGACACAAAAAAAGAGGCACACAGAAGGGAAGGTGGTAGGAACACAGAAGCAGAGATCAAAGCAATGGCACCACTGTAAGCTGGACGAGGCCAGAAACAGATTCTCCCCTGGAGTCCCTGGAGGGAATGTGACCTTGCCAACGCCTTGATTTGGACCACCGCGGTGATACTGATTTTGACTTCTGGCCTCCAGAGCTGTAAAAGAATACATTTCTTTTGTCTTAAGGAACCGTGTGATAATTTGTTGCAGCAGCCACAGAAAAGAAACGCAGTTACTAATAACTATGCTACCTGAGAGGACCACAGGAAGCCAAGACAATGTGCTTGGAGATGGCAGTGCTGGTGAGAGGTTCTGAAGCCTCTTGGCCTCAGCAGGAGCAGCCTTGCTTCCCCCCCACATTCTCAGTGCACCTCTTGTTACCACTGCTGCTCTGCCTCACTCACAGCTCAGTAATTTACCTGGAAAACTTTACTTTTGGTTTTAGCATCTTTCTGATGCCTCCATGTTTTCTGCATTATCTAGTTAAGTACCTGCTTGTTCCACCATTCTAAATAACGATGAAAATCCTGGAGCCAGTTTTACGAAGATTTCTCTGAGGCTGGATCAAAGGATTTTACAGGATCAGCATCCTGGATGTTTCAAAGCTCTAGCAGGACAGGTTTAGAGCGCGACAAAATCTCTTTCCACACCTGGGTTCAAATTCAAGTCCTGCTAATTACTCAGTAAGTGACCTCCACCAACTTAATTAACCTCTGGACATGTGGTTTTCTTATCCATAAATCCAGGATACTATCGACTTCACTGGATAGTTATGAGCATTATAGATTATGCAAGTAAAATGTCAGGCAAATAGCCAGAATTTAGAAAATGGATAGATTTATTCTTATTCACATTTTACCCAGTCTTCTACCCTCTGTCAGGACAAACCACAGGACCTGGTATGCCTGTCCATTTTGCTTATTAGGTGAGGGGGTGTTTCAGGCCAATGTTTAACCAGGGAGATATCTCATTATTGGCCAGACTCTAAATTCATCAGTATGCATTTATGTGCTCCTCTTTGTAGGGAACAAATGAGAAGTTTAAGCTTTGTGAGAAAGTCAGTTGTCAGAATCATTTTTAAACCCTCTTTATTATTATTTTCTACTTCAGATAATATTAATAAACACATACGGCCTGTGTTGGTTTCACAGCTGTTGCTAGTTAAATTCCTGTCCTTGAATTGTTTCAAAATTCTAAGTGAAACTGCAGAATTAAATGCCTTTCCCATTTACACCCTGCTTTGAGTAAGAGTAACAAAGGAAAACAAAATAGAGGGGAGGGGGCGGGAGGGATGGGGTGGCTGGGTGATGGACGCTGGGGAGGGTATGTACTATGGAGAGCACTGTGAATTGTGTAAGACTGATGAATCACAGACCTGTACCCCTAAAACAAATAATACATTATATGTTAATTTAAAAAATAAAGTAGTAAGTGCTGTAAAAAAAAAAAAAATAGAAACCCCTATATGCAAGTTCCATGGACAAAATCTTGTTTATTTTTCTCATTTGGGAACTGGAGGCTGATTTCTTCAATTCTCTAACAGGTATTATGAAGTAACAAATATGCAACAATTCTCAGATAATAAGATTAAAGCCTAGCTTATGCTCTTGTTGAAACTTAAAGTATCTCTTGAGGATGAAACAGCTCCAGTGCTGTGCTCTCCCAAGGGAGTTTATCAAGTTCTGTCTGCTCCCCTACCCAACTCGCCTCCCCACAAGGAAGGCAGAATTTCCACCTGGCTAATGGTCAAGAGCTCTGGTCCCTGAGGTAAGATTTCCAATACCCTTTATGGCCCAGACTTCCTGCAATCTTATGAGGATTCTTACCATCCCAGGGAAACTACATTTGAAGGACAGTGAGTATGAGCTTTCTGCTGCCTTTCTCTGAATCTATTTTCTTGCAATCCATCTAATCCACTCAATTTTCATAAGGACTTCAATTTGAGCCACAGCCTGCCTTTCTGACTCTGTACATCCTCTGGAGTTTCATTCTTACATGTGAGGTTGTCAGCTGACATGGTCACCTGGACGGTATGCAAACACTTTAAGCAAACATGTCCAAAACAGAACTCACACATACAGAGATAACTCACAATTCAAAGGAGAATAAGAGGAAATATTCCAGAGAGAGGGCACAGAGTAACAACAAAAATTTTCAAAGAGGTGGATTTCTGCTGACTGGAGTGGTTGGAGTTGGCTTGATGTAAATGACAATTTTGAAATAAACCTTAAGGAATAGACTGAGTAAACTGACAGAAAGTATTTGATTTTTATGGTAAGAGGAGTAGTGGGTGCTAAGATTCAAAGATAGGGTCTCTCAAGGGATGTTGGGAGAACAGATAGCCAAATTTGGATAGAAAAAAAAAAAAAGAGTTCCTAGAGCACTTATTTAAGTAGGAATAAAGCTCCACGTGAATATATCATCCAAAATTCTCCATAGTTTTGCACATAATTCTTTGTTCTCCTCACAGAAAAAAATTGGCGTATTTTTATTTATTTCCCTATTCTGCGCAAATCTCAGTAAATGCTATCTCACAACATCTTTTTCACAATATGTTGTTAGATGTTATCTTTTTCCGATTTATGTTCCATCATGTTAATTTTAGATCTCCTGGATCTCACCAGACATTGTTTTGTTTGTTTGTTTAATTAATAATGTCAAGCTAACAAAAGCTGGCGTATTGGCAGAGCTCCTCCTTAGCCCTGACTCTGATTACATTTCACCCTCCATGCCCCCAGGCCTTCGGTTGGTAGCTTTGTAATCCACATTTAAAAGAGTTTTGATCAGCCACCTCAGTTTGCCTAGCCTAACCATTCTGCAAACTCACAGGGTGTGTTTTCAAATGCACTGAGCTTTTTCTTTTCTCAGAAACAGACAAACAGCAAAGTAGCTCGTTGCTTGAGCTTGAAGTCCCCTTGGAGAAGTGAGGCTGGGCCTCTGGCTGTCCAAACACAAAGCAGTCTCACCACTTGACATGATCCCCTCCGTCAGGCTCCGGTTGGATTCTCTGGCACTTGAAGGCTGAATTCAGCAGTGCACTTGAAGCTTGTGGGTCTTCCTCAGGTATTCCTCAGATAGCACGACCACTTGGCTTTTGCATCCCGCCAAGAAACAAAAGAGTACACAGAGTTAGGGTTCATAGAGTTAAGTGAAATCAACAGTCTCTGCATGTCACAATATACCATACTGTTCCAAAACTGAATTTGCACTAAATATAGACAATTATATTAATGTTTTATAAGATGTTTGAGGGACAAACAAAAGCAACAGTATCTTTATTGTAAACAGTTCCCAAATTGACCATACCAAAACCATATGAATATGGCTATAAATAGATTTCATAGTGATGGTGTTAAAAGTTGTGTGGTATTTTATTATGCAAATTTTGACTATGCTTTAGTCTTCTATGGAGGAAATTTATGACTTTAGGAATATTTTGATGAGGTTTTAAAATTCTACAATATTAAAAAAATAAACAAACATTGTAGGAGGAAAGTTAACATCAAGTGAACAATTACATATCTGTCAATAGACATAAATTTTTAGGGATATTGTGACTCTTTTATCTTTATTATTCATCTGTTTCTAGAAGCTTTTACCTTCTGATAATAAGTTCCTCTGATGTATATGTATATATTACAACATTTTGTTAATATTCTGATATAGACATAAAGTTTTAAATACTATAAAAGAATGACATTTTAAAGATCTTATTTTCTGTCTGAAAAATTTGATAGAAATTTAAAGTTTGTCTTCGAAACAAGTTTTGTGGGCGCCTGGGTGGCTCAGTCGTTAAGTGTCTGCCTTTGGCCCAGGGTCCTGGGATCGAGCCCCACATCGGGCTCCCTGCTCCGCGGGAAGCCTGCTTCTCCCTCTCCCACTCCCCCCTGCTTGTGTTCCCTCTCTCGCTGTGTCCCTCTCTGTCCAAAAAAAAAAAAAAAAACAAACTTTGAAACTAAAGTTTTGTTGAATCAGCCGCAGTATACCAAGGCAAGGTGCAGATAGTGAAGTGTTTTTGTTTTTTTGGACTTACAATTGTCATACTATCTAAGCACTTATCCATTTTATTCTAATAATATTTGTAAAAATTACAGAGAAAATATTCAGAAAGGCTGTTCCTTATTTTATGTAAAGAAGTATGGGAAAAAATGTGAGAATGACTCCAAAATTTCATGTACAGGCTAATAAAAAATGATGTAAATGCACAATCACTTTAAATAATAATAGTTAATATGTTTACAGTATATCATTAAACAACCGAAGGTTACTTTTAAGAGCAGGCATTAACAGACATATCAACTAAAATCACATGGGAAGTAAGTGTAGATTGAACATTAATTTAGTGGCTTACTGACTCATCTTTGTCCAATCAAGCATATTGGCAAATGCTCAATCCAACTGAGAAGCGAAGATGCCTTGAAACCACAGTTATTTTTGAACCTGGTGAATTGACTAGTGCAAATACAGCCTAATTTACTGAATTTCTATTTTCATTATTTAAGTACTGATGTGTGCCTATCTATATTTCATATATGCTTAAACAGATTATGTTCTAATTGATTCCAAATATCTACTCTGTGGCTTACAGTATTTGTTCTGTGTCCAAGATAGACAAAAAAAATTATTCATTAAGATAATATCATTTTTAGGAAATTCCGTGGAATTTCTGTATCATGGAAGTGTTGACAACCTAAAAGATATTTTGTTGTTGTTGTTGCTTTGTTTTTTTTGTTTTTTTTTTTTGCTTTGGTTAGTTTTCGAACTTCCACCCAAATAAATTAATACTCTATCTCCATTGATTCATTTGGTGAGAATAAGTTCTCATATCAATTAAGGTACAGAAGAAAGGAGGCTTTATAACAAAGGGATTGGAGGAAGTATTTTTTATAGTGTTACTATCTATGTGTCCTTATCTGGATAAACTAGTCTAAGACTTTATTTCTTCTTTTACGTGACAATTATCTGGCATTGCTTTGTGTTATTTTAATTTATCGTGTCTTTTTCTAAAAAAATGTAGTTTTGTGGTTCCCCTTTTGTTTCATCTATGACAAGCAGAAAGGAAATATACCACAAGTATTCCTGCTATTCCTTTTGCAAATGTCTTTTTTTTTTGTTATTATATGTGATTTCTAGTTTTGCAGGCTGTGAAGGTAGATGAATGTGTATAATGCCTATTACGGCTCTACGGTTCATGTTGCTTACCTAACTTGCAAATGTATTGTGAGGATTAATGCCTATTTAAAGTACCTTACTATTGCACTTTCCATTAGAGAGAATGGCTCATACACATTATAAAAATCACCCAGTGGAAATAAAATTATACATACACTTACAATCCTCTGAACTTGCAGTAGGGTAAATTTTAATGAGACAAACATTTTTCTATAACAACGCTACAGTACTCCTTTTGATCAAAAAGAAACTGTTGAAATGCCACGAAGTGAAGAATTTAAGATAAAATGTAGGAAGCTTTTCATAATTTGACTATTAGTCAAATAACATTCAAAGAACACTAAGTTATCTGCTTTTGGGTTGTACAGTCAGTCAACCTTACAAAAACAGATATATTTGAGAAAAAAATAAACAAGCTCATATAGCTAATTTCCCCAGATAATGCTATCTTTCCATTATGAACAGCAAATTTAATAGATCATAAAATTACACTAGTAATCAGATACTGTGACTTTTGGCCCCAGAATAGCCACCTAGTGACTATTAAAAATAAACAAATCTCATATGTAAGAAAGTGGAAATCCTAGCAAACCCAATACTCACTCGTGTATATTTGATACTTGCTATTTGGTCCCAAATAAAATATAGTCCCCCAATCTATTGCTTTCTATCCCAGGAATACTATTTTACAATACCAATTTCTAAAACAGTATGATCATTTTTTTTTGGGGGGGGAATGCAGTGTTGAAATTCAATGCTCCCACAATTCTCTACTTAGTTCCTGGCTTATATAACCCTTCTCATGGATCCCCTGGACCACACCATGAGCAAGGAACTAGAGAGCAAAATTGTGGTAAGGCAGACCTTCTCTAAGCACTTCTCCAGTGCCATCTGCATCCATTCTGATTGGCCAGAGACCCAGCCCTGGAACAAATCTATGAATCTGTGATTGAGTTTGATTAGTCTTGGGTGTAGAATTGAGTCAAGCCGAGACACTCTCTCTTTATCCAAGCTCTCTGAACTAGGACAAAAGACAAAAGGATGCTGCTTATCAGCCACTCTCACCAGTGGCTTTAACAGTAAGATGTGGAATGCAATAGTCCCCAAAGGTCATGTTTCTTCCCTTGTGGAGTAAACCAGATGCTGTTAGAGAGAAGGATGCCAAAATACCGTGTGTAGAAGAGATGATGAACAGAATGAGAGAGCCTACTCACAGTTGCTCCTGAAATCCAAACTGCCTTTTCCACAGCTTAACTTTTCAACCTTTCTGTAAGCGTTTACAGAACCACAAATTCCATGTGTATCCTGAGCAATTCTAGCTGTCTTGTTCCTTAAACGACTAACAATTCTCAAGGGCATTTGCTACCATTTTGAGTTGTTTATGTATGAGTGGCTTGCGATTAGGACACCTCTTTCTCTTATAAACTACTACATTATCAGTATCAAATATAAAAGTTATCTCAGTAAATAGTCAACAAATATTTGTCGCATGACTGGATGACTATATCTCACTTTTATTTTTATTCTTCTTGGCACAGTATAGCTTTAATTACCCAGAATGAGGATAATAATCATTGACCCCAATGATTTTATAGAGCATTCTTTAAAGTATTTTTGAATGCAATCAATGCTTTCATAGCAGGCAGCTACATTGAGATAGGAAAAGCTTTCTGATCTTTGACAATCATCTCTGTCCTCTATCATACTGTCCCAAATAATGCAACTTAATTAATCTTGTTTATCACAATGTTACAAGTGGAAGAGGCCTATCAATGTATATAGTTCAACTCATTAACGTTATTAATTAATGAGAAAACTGAGAACCAGAGAAGTTAGGTGACTTCTTCACAGTCTTGTTATTTACTAGTTAAGCTAAGAAGAGTTGCAAATACAATTCACATCTCCTGATGTTGTACATTATCCTATGTTAAAATTTTATTTTAAATATTGGTATAACAAATATCAATCGCATCTTAATTAATACTTTCTTCAGATTATTAATTAGGCTTAATTACATAACACTGACAAAAAATTATGAGTTCTTTTGAGAATAATTTTATCTTAGCCATTTTCACAAGTACATACAGTATCTAACAGTGCATTATCACATGTGTGATATGATGTCAGATGCATATAATTTTAATAGCAAATCACAAAATTGCTGCATTACTATGGTGATAGAAGTTTAAGCTTCTTCACAACTCAAAGAGAAAACCAAACCTGAGGCAGTATTTTATCCCTATGTGCTTAATCTCTTCTAATACATACAGAGATTCCTCCCCAAACAAGTTTATTTCATAATAGTTGCCAGTACAGGGACTTAATAGCATCTCTTTGTAGTATGGGTTTATTGTTTCTCCATATCTTAATCACGGTTTCTTAGAAAACAAAACCTGAGTCAAAGCTTGCCCACACTTAAGCATTATTGTGTGATGCAATAGCAAGGGAACAAGAAAGTAGGGAAGTTGTTTAAGAAGCTGGACTCAGTTTCCAAAGAAAGCACAGCTGGTTACTTGGTCTGGAAGGATGTCCTCCAGAACTACCATTTGGCTATTTCTCCTTGAAGGAACATCTCAGGGGAAGGAGGTTAGAGGGCTTAATCTGCTAGTTCCTTCTTAGCTCCTTTTACCTGCTATATAGAATTTACCTTACGAAGTAGTAACTCCTCCACACTTCTAGAATGTGCACCTTTGCATAGCTGCTAGGGAATCAAGATCCCACATCCCACAGTGTGGTCTGAGACCAGAAGTTGGGGAAGAAACTCTGGCCTTCATAGGTTGGGTTGCACTGGACACGGGTCTGTGCTGTGGGTATAAAGATATAAGCAAGGTTTATGGTTAAAAACCTTAACTTTGAGGAGGTTAAGAAAGCTGAATATTAGAGACGGGACAAACGTGGTAAGCAGGATGAATGTGGTGGCTGGACTTGCCAATGGGCAAGTGGCTAAGGACCAAAATGCAGGAGGGGCCAAGAGAATCTGAGAAGCATGATTTGGTTGGATAGCTTGAGTAAATAACTGGTTGAAGTAATATATGTAATCTTTGGATTCCCTATGTCTGGTTTTTTTGGATCCTTGTCTTGTTATACGTAAATAACCAAAAATATATAATAAGTAATTTTTACCATAAAACATTTAACAAGTTTTTAAAGGAAGAAAAACAATTCTATTTTCTTCCTTGCTATTGTATTATAATGGAAAACAGAATTTTGACCTTGCAAATTTGTAAGTAGTTGACAAATCGGAAACCTATTATTAATTTTCAAAAAGATGAATATATCCTTCATATACCTAAATATGAAAAGATACATATGCACTTTACTACTCAAAACAAAAATTATAGTATTTTCTAGTCCAGTCTAGATCTTATTCTCAAATATTTTCTTTTGATTTTTAATGCCAGGTTCTTACTGATAATCCAGAATTAGTTTTTTTTTTTTTAAAGAATTCTTTGAAATTAGTTATTTTACTAATTACTACATTTTTCCATAGTTAGAAAATCCCTTCATTTCCATTCAATCCTTATCATTAAGAAAGTCCTAGTGAACAATATAGTTGTTGATACAGTTACTCTCATTAAAAATAAAACATACACCCAAAAATCTCCTCTTGATGTTGCATCCTTCTCTTAATACTGTTAGTTCTCTGTACTTTTTTAAAGCAAACTTCTGAAATAATTTGTTTATAGTTTCCAGTACATGCCATCTCTCCACTCTCTCTATATATATCCCTTTCTTTTTCTTTCTCAATATTTTTAACAACTACAATGTAACTGATTTATACAATAGACCATGTTACCTGGTCCTGAGTCTAGCTAGAGGAGAGGGCCGAATAGAGGTTCAAGTGTTAGATTAGAGGGGTAGAAGGAAGCCTTTTGCAAAAATTGAACGAGCAAAAAAACAGCACAATTAAATGCTAAAGGCAGAAAATAATTAGATACCTCCACTTTTCTCTATTCGTGTCTTCTAATGAGCTCTTATACGTTTCTCCTAACAGTAAAAACTGAAAATCTTACTTTCTCTAACCACATATGTGCTTCAAATGTATAGTTATAAATATGTATGTATATATGTGCATATATGTTTATAGTTATAAATGTATAAATATTGATGCTTCTTCACATAAAAATTTAGAAAATACCCAGCTGCGGCCTCGGGCCGCCCTGCCCGCCGCAACCGAGCTGGGCCGGGCCCTCGCGCCTCCACGGGGCCTGAGACGCCTGGACCGACCGCGTCCGCCGCGATCCCGGCCACTTCCTGAGCCTGTGTGCGCACCTCGACTGCACGCCCGACATGTGGGCGCTGCGCGACTGGGGCGGCTGGCTCATGGCGTTTTCGCGCTGCAGCGGCCGCCTCTTCGATACAGCCTTCTTCTTGTGCTGCCTGAGCGAGCCGCCGCAGGTCTGCCTAGACTTGACCGAGATGGTGAGCTGCCGGGTCATCTCCATCAGAGGCAACTGAGAGTTTCATATTGAATGAAATTTGGTTTGCACCTCCACAATTCTACGAAATAATAAGACTTTGCCTCTCTCTGACTTGCACAAATTTTGTTTGGTGCATTGGAAGGAATGGAAAGATGGCTGCCGATCACATTTTTAACTGCTGATGCAATGCTCCAGCTTTTACCAGGAGATGAGCTGTACTTAGAAGATTCAGAATTTTTAGAAAATGCTACGTCTTTCTTCCTCTTGGTTTCATACCAAAGTTCCTCCCCAGTGCTACCAAAATGCTAAAGAAATAGCATGATCCATAAACAGTACATTTTAGTCTTTCTTCTGTGTGACTGCCCTGATAAGTGACTGACTATATGAACATTTACATTTTTTAGGGTGTTATTTAGTTTTATTTTGTTGGTCAAGATACTTTTTTAATGTCCTCTAAACTTAAAAAGAAATAATGATTGGATGCCTTGGGTGGCTCTGTTGGTTGAGCAACTGCCTTCGGCTCAGGTCATGATCCTGGAGTCCCGGGATCGAGTCCCACATCGGGCTTCCAGCTCAGCGGGGAGTCTGCTTCTCCCTCTGACCCCTTTCCCTCTCGTGCTTTCTATCTCTCATTCTCTCTGTCTCTCTCAAATAAATAAGTAGAATCTTAAAAAAAAAAAAAAAGAAATAATGATTCAGTGAAATGTCTGAGATTTAAATATACACTTTATGACATATATAATATGAATTATAAATGAAGCCTATATTAAAAACAAGAAAAATTACATACTTCAGTTCAAGCTTAACCAACAAAAAAACTTTTTATTTAAAGTTTTTTTTTTCGGGCGCCTGGGTGGCTCAGTCCTTAAGCGTCTGCCTTCGGCTCAGGTCATGATCCCGGGGTCCTGGGATCGAGTCCCGCATCGGGCTCCCTGCTCCGTGGGAAGCCTGCTTCTCCCTCTTCCACTCCCCCTGCTTGTGTTCCCTCTCTCGCTGTCTCTCTCTCTCTCTCTGTTGAAAAATAAATAAAATCTTAAAAAAAATTAAAAAAAAGAAAGTTTTTCTTTCTTGCTTATTACATTTTAGGTGCTATTTTAAGAGCTTATAAATATCAAGTCACTTAATGCTTATCACAGCCCTATGAGTTATTGCTATGATTATCTATGTTGTACACATGGAAAAACTAGAGCACAAGGAGATTAGGTAACTTGTTCAAGGGCATAAAGACAGAAACTGAGACAAAACTCAAACTCAGGTCATCTAGCTCCAAAGTCCATTACTTGAAACATGATAATATGTTTCCAGCTGTATTTCTCCTTTTTGATAAATAATAATACATTCATTATAATAACAACATTGAAAAATGCAGAGTGTAATCAAACCCAAAAAACAAAGTATATGTAAGGAAGGAATGTCATTCCGAGGCTAGTTTAAATAGCACAAATTTCTCATATAACCTCGCCCAAGAGGGTAATGAGAAGATCCTAAAGTGTTATTTTGGCAGTAAACACTGAAGTACCTTCAACTACAGCATACTCATATAAAAAGCATGCTCATTCTTTTTTTTAATAATATTGCAGAGGAAAGGAGTATATTCCTATGTGTATGAAATTCATCTAGAGCAATTTAGATCAAATAAAAGTCAATCTAAGTTGAATCATTTTACTTACAAAAGAAAATGAGCAAAACAAACCTGAAGGAATTTTCATAAAGCCTTCATTTATTTTGAAAATGTAAGTCAATCTGAAATATCACACAAGTATTATCAAGTAAACTTCAGCCTTAAGACTTAAGTTTTCCGAATTGTCTACCTATCTCCCTGGCCCCCATAAATAGTAGAATTTTAAGTCCATAGTAGAATTTAACTTAAAAATGGAATAATAATTCCATTTCCTATTTACAAAATATATGGAAACTTCTGATTCAGAGTGTAGTCTCAGATAAAAAGTGGACTTGCTAAAGCTCTATAACTATTTCTCCAAAATAATTGAACTGTTTTTTAAAGGATTTTTTTAGCTTTTTATTATGGAAATAGTCAAACATGAAAAATAGGTAAGAGCACAAATAATCTGATGTATCCATCATCCACCTTCAACAATTATCAATATATGACCAATTTTATTTCATCTGAGTGTCCCCTTTATGAATTATTTTAAAGCAAATCCCAGATACCATATTATTTCATCTATAATTACTCAGTTCATATCCCTGAAAGAGAAGGACTTTAAAAAAAATTATTTATTTGTCAGAGCTGGTGAGAGAGAACACAAGCAAGCAGAGTGGCAGGCAGAGGGAGAAGCAGGCTCCCCACTGAGCAAGGAGCCCAATGTGGGACTGGATCCCAGGACCTTGGGATCATGACCTGAGCCAAAGGCAGCTGCTTAACTGACTGAGCCACCCAGACATCCCAAGAAAAGGACTTTTAAAAACATACCCACAGTGCCATTATCACACCTTGAAAAATCTAATAATTCCTTAATAGCATTGAATTTCCTTATGAATCTTATAAATTTTAACAGTTTGTTTAATTTGGGATTCAGATAATGTCCAGACAGTGCAACTGGTAGATACACTCTTTGAATCTATACGTTCTCCCTCTGTTGTTGCTTCTTTCTTTTTTGTTGTTGTTGTCTTTAAAGGATTAACAGGAGTGAAAATATATGTATAGACATACATTGATATGCATGCATATTTATAAATATATGAACAAAAAATGCACTATATGATGTAGTAGTTAAGAATATGAGTTCTGAAGCCAGAATGCTTGCATCTTAATCCTGCCTCTCCCAGTCTCCAGGTGCATGAATTTTTACAAATGATTTAATTACTTTGGCATTCAATTTTCTAATCTGTAAAACAGGACTAATAATTATACGTTGTATAAATACCTCATAATATTTGGTGGACTAAATATATTAATATACATAAAATGCACAGGTACTTAGGACAATGCTGGCACATAATATGCTCTAATTGCCCATTAGGAATACATTTGTGTATAAATTGAGGAACAAACACTAGCATGCACATGTGCATAGGTCTTTGTGTTATGTGTATAGGTGTGTGTGTATTTGTATGTGTGCAGTGGAGACTCAGCTACAACAGAAAACAACTTGATTTATTCCTCCTGCATCCTGTTCAAACTACTTAGGAGATCTGTTTCTTTTTGTCCTTGGATAAAATTTAAGGCATATTCCTTGGCTTGTCTTACAGTCCTTGGGGACTAGAAAATGTTCACATGACTTCCAAGTCCAAACACAGACTCGTGTTAATAAATTGTCCACAACCTTGGAAGTTCAGAACTCTAAACTTAAAACTTCTCTCATTCCATATTTCTTGACTACTTCAGTGTTGAGGAGCCTGCAAGGGCAGGAGTCCAAAGTCAGCTTCTTCCCCCTCGCCCCCACCTGGTCTTGTCTTCTCCCACTCATGAAACTGCCTCCAGCCCCACCAGGACACAGCAGTGAAGTGAGATAAGCTGCGGTCCACAGAGGTAGGCAGGGGTATTATAATGAGCAGCCATGGTAGTGCCAATTTCATTCTGGGGGGAGCACTTTTGTGCTGTCAACAGAGAAAGTTTCTCTGCTCATGCAATGACATTCTATGCACCTCCTGGCGTGTCACCCTGGAGGATGCTTGCTCAGTTCTTCAAGATTCAACTATCTTCACCTTCCTCTATATTTCAAAGTCTTTTTGTCTTGCCAGGTGACTTTTATGACATGCTGATTAAACAATCTAGGTTCACTACATCAATGAGAAGCATGCAACTTTAATCCTTCGTTGTTTTGAGTACAGTTACCTTTGAATCAATGTTTTCTTTTTCACTATCTCAAGGCAATCAAGCCAGTTTCTTATTCTTTGGAATGACAAGGTTTGAACCACATACCAAATGCTGTGTTCTGCACGTTCTGGTGAACATACACAAACTCTCTGTATTCTCCCTACCAGGTTTGCTGGAAGGGGGAAGCTCCCCCTCCCCTCCCCTGCCCTATAAGGAACTTGGTAGGACCTGAAGCTCACCAGAGACTTTCTAATTGTCCAGCCTCTTTCATGATTATTTAAGAGCCTTTATTGGGCTGGATTTGGAAGAAGGTATAGTTAGCTATGGGTCTCACAAGTGGTAATCATGTTGTGCACTTGCAAATACTACTGGGATGGGCTGTCCTGTTTTTTGGAAGTCTGGTGTCACTTATTATCTCTGCTCTTGCTACTTTGTGTGTCACTGAACATCAGCCAGAAAATGTTCCATTTTAATGTCTTACTACATGTTTTTGTATTTATATATACACAAACACTAATGTGTAGAACACCCTATGAAACAGAAATATTAAAGCATCATTAATCTAAAAATATAGATTGGATAAGGAGAGAAGAGGTTGATAAAATATATAGAAAATTGGATTATTTTCAATTGATTGTTTTTATTTTCATTATAAGAACAATGGTATCTAGGGCACCTGGGTGGCTCAGTCAGTCAAGTTCTGCCTTCAGCTCAGGTCACGAGCTCCGGGTCCTGGGATCCAGCCCTGCAATGGGCTCCCTGCTCAGTGAGGGGCCTGCTTCTCCCTCTCCCACCATCCCTCCCTCTGCTCATGCTCTCTGCCCCTCTCTTAAATAAATAAATAAAATCTTTAAAAAAAAAAAGAAAGAAAACAATGGTATCTAGATTGGAAGAAAAAAATAAGTATCACATGAATTAGGAAGATACAACTAACATTAGATTAGTCCAAAAATACTAAAAGAAACCAGATTACTGTCAGATATAAGGCTGCAGGGCGCCTGGGTGGCTCAGTTGGTTAAGCGACTGCCTTCGGCTCAGGTCATGATCCTGGAATCCCGGGATCGAGTCCTGCATCGGGCTCCCTGCTCAGCAGGGAGTCTGCTTCTCCCTCTGACCCTCTCCCCTCTCATGCTCTCTCTCTCTCATTCTCTCTCTCTCAAATAAATAAATAAAATCTTTAAAAAATAAATTAGAAGCAAATATAAGACTGCATATACATGAAGATATTTGGGGTCAGGAAGTAAAAAAAAAAAACACTTTCATTAAGTAAAATATAATTTCTACTATAATTTATTATTCTATTTTTTCTCTCTCTCTTTTACCCACCTTTCCTCCGATCTGCCTCCCTACCAACTTACCTACCCATTATCTTTTTTATCACCATGCTGGAAGCTATTCAGAAAAAAAGATAAGACCCTCCCACAGGGGTAAAATACTCATTTTATAGCACTATTTAAAGGTTTCCAGAGCTTTATGTGTATTACCTCATTAACTTTCACAATATCCTGTGAGGTGTACAGGCGGAAATTGTTTCTCAATTTTATGGATAGGTACAGTAATGTACTGTAAACTTACCAAATAGACTTATGGATGAATAAAATACAAGAAACCAAATGAGCTATGCTTTTGCAAAGTATAGATTAATAACTTGTATTTTAATCTTGAAGTTAATTTCATGTGTTGCAATATATTCAGAAGTTCTTCAAAGGTTGATAAAATTAGAGCCATCCTCTCAATAGTCTTGGGATATGCTAATAAATAGGTAATTTCATTAAATATAATAAGCATTAATAAAAATAACAATGGGTAATACACTGCTGCAGAGACTTCCTGCATCTAGTTTTATACTCATAACAACCCTGTAGTTCTGATTCTCTATTGAAGTGTAATAAATTATCCCCAATTTTGCATCTTAAAATAAAAAATATTTCACACAATTCTGAGTTCAGAAACCAGGAGGGGCTTGGCTGAGTGGTTCTACCTCAGGATGTTTTACAAGGTTGCAGTAAAACAGTTGACTGGGGCTGCAATTTCATCTGAAGGCTCAACTGAAGGAGGAGCCATTTCTAAGTTAATTCACTTTATTGACATAATTTCATTCTTGGAGGGTTGTTGAACTGAGGGCCTCAGGTGCTTGTCAGATATTGGTCACAGGCCTCTCCCATTTCCTTGCTATGTGGGCCTCTACATTGGCAACACTGCCTTTCACCTTTCTGGCATCTTTATAAAGGATTTTACACTTCCCCTCAGCCTAATCTTTGGACTGCAGTTTTCTGGCATTGCTCTAAATTTTGTCTTTTGTCGGAAGGCATTTCTTAGTTTTATCATTCATTTCTATTTGGAGAAGCTGAGAATTTTCAAAATCATAAAATTCTGGCTCCATCATGTTAACAGTGTTTCTTTTAGTTTATCTCTCTTCTTCATTTTAGTATAATTGAGAGTAGATTTGATGGCACCTTCAACATTTTGGCTAAAAATCTATTTAGCTCGATCACCTGGTACTTTAGGCTCATGTTTTGCCTTCCACATGTATCAATTTGGTAGGGCTGATGTAACTTAACATTACAACAGATTGGCTGGCTTAAAAAGAGTTTATTTTCTCACAATCCTGGAGGCTAGAAGTCTGAAATCAAGGTGTTAACAGGGTTGGTTTCCTCTATGGCCTGTGGGCATGGTCATCTTCTGTTGTCTTTTACTTGATCTTTCCTCTGTGTCTATGCCTTAATCTCTTCTTATAAGGACACTAGTCATGTTCAATCAGTGCCTACCCATATCACCTTCTTTTACCTAAATTACTTCTTTAAAGACCCAGTCTCCAAATACAATCACATTCTAAGTACTGGGGATTAAGACTTCAACATATGAATTTATGGAGGACATAATTAAACTCATAATATTCTGCTCTCTTCCATCTCCTCAAAATCATGTCCTGCTCACATGCAAAATGCATTCACCCTGTCCTATTAACCCAAAGTCTTAATCCATTCTGGCATCAGCTCCAAGTACCAAATCTCATCTAAATAACATCTAAATCAGCTATGGGTGAGACCAGAGATATGATTCATCCTGAGGCAAAATTCCTCTTAAGCTGTCAACCTTGAAATCAGAAGTCATCTGCTTCCAAAATATAATGGTGAAACAGGCACAGGACAGGAATTCCCATTCCAAAAGGGAGAAATTAGAAAGAAGAAGAAAGGAGCAATGTGTCCCAAGCAAGTCTGAAATATAGCAAGACAAATTCCATTAGGTTTTAAAACTCGAGGATGATATTTCTGCTTTGTCCTTTGTGTCCACTGGAAGGATGCCCTTGTCTTCCATGTTCACCTTTCTGTGGCCCCATGCCTTTGACACTGGGCAGCTGTTTTTTTCTCCTTAGATTTGGGAGGTAACTCTGACCCCTTTAGAACCAAGGAGGAGAGCCCCAAGTCCCAGGTCTATGTCCACTGGGTCTGTAGTGCCAAGGAAATCCTGACAACCTCTGTACCACCTTTAGAGCCATTCCCTCCCTTTTTAGAAAGATAACACATTTACAGATCTATTGCTCTGTTGGAATGTCCTATTGAATCTTAGAAATCTGTCCTATCTCTGTCCCTTTAAGTTCAAGCGGCAACTCCTTCTGCTGGTATAACCCCATCTCTATTCCTGGCCTCTGCTCAGGTGGTTTATTGGATCCTAACTCACATGCCTATCATCTCTTTAACAAATGTTCTTCAGCCATTCACTTGGAGAGTGTGTTCTCTCCAGAACATGCTTTCCCACTTTTTGCAATACAGATAGTCTGGGAATTTTCCAAATTTTCAAATGTCGGTTCCCTTTTTGCCTAACAACTCCCACTTCAGTTTATCTCTTTCCTCTCTCAATTTACTATAAGCAGCCAGTGGAAAACAAGCTACAACTTCAACACTGTACTTAGGAATTGCAGCTAAATATCCAAGTTCATCACTTACAAATTCTCATTTCCATAAAACACTAACACATAATTTGCCCAAGTTCTTCATCTCTTCACAACAAGAATTAACTTTCCTCCAGTTTCCAATAACATGCTTCACATGTACCTCTGAGATCTCACCAGAAACATCTTTGAAATTCATATTTCTACCCACATTTTATTTACAATAATATATGTATAACTCTAAAATAATAGAACCTTTCTCTATAGCTCCCTCTTTTCTTTCTAAGCTCTCACCAGAATCACCTCCATATTATTACCAACAATCTTATTTAAGACAATCTCACATTCACCTCAAAACTCTCCCAACCTCTACACAATGCCCACTGCCAAAGCCACTTCCACATGTTTAGGTATTTGTTACAGAGACACTCTACTTCCTGGTACCAGAATCGGTATTAGTTTACTAAGACTGCCATAATCACAGACTGGGTGGTTTAAACAGAATAAATTGATTTTCTCATAGTTCCAGAGGCGATAAGTTAAAATAAGTTGTGGCAGGTTGGTTTCTTTTAAGACTTCTCTCCTTGACTTATAAATGGGCACCTTTTCTCTGTGTCTTCTGGTGGTCATCCTCTGTTGTCTGTATCTTGATCTCCTCTTTGTATAAGGATACCAGTCCTATTGGATTATGGCCCACTTATATAACCTCCTTTACCTCTTTAAAGGTCCCATCTCCAAATATAGTCACATTCTGATGTACTAGGGATTACAGCTTCAACATATAAATTTTGGGGGAATATAATTAAGTCCATTACTACACATAACTACAGCAATAGTCTTGATAAACTTTTGCTATTACATAACAAGGATCCTCTTTCCTACAGTTTCAAACAAGATTTATCTCACTTACCTGTAAGCATTCATCCATTACCTTATCAAAGAACATGGGACTTCTCTTAACAATTTCTTTAACACACATTAGACTTTTCAGACTTATTTATTTTTTGACATTTTCTCTTCCAAGTCCATTGGCCAGATCAAAACTATGCCTACGTTTTGTTTTTTCTTACAATAGTACCTCACTTCCAGGTATCAAAACAGATGCTAAATGCTATCGCAACAAAATGAATTATTCTAATATTATCAGTTTAAAACAACAATATTTTATTACCTCATGCATTTTCTTACAGTCAGATCTGAGAGAGTGTTTCTGGCTCAGGATTTCTCACAAGGTTACAAGTCAAGCTGTTGACCAGAGATGAAGTTATCTCCAGGTTTGACATTAATAGGACATTCCACTCCCGAATTTAATCAGATAGTTGCTGGCAGATAATCCTTTTTGGGAAAACTCATCAATGATAATACATATTTTAATAAAAAATAGTTGTAGATAGTGTTGATTGAGCACGTCATCAAGTGCATGTGTATTGTCTAATTTTACATTCACAACAACCTTACCATGTTAATATTATTTTATGCCCATTTTATAGCTAACATTATTTTTTTAATTTTAATTAATTAATTAATTTTTTGTTATATTATGTTAGTCACCATACAGTACATCATTAGTTTTTGATGTAGTGTTCCATGATTCATTGTTTGGGTATAACACCCAGTGCTCCATGCAATACATGCCCTCCTTAATACCCATCACCAGGCTAAGTAATCCCTCCAACCTCCTCCCCTCTGAAACCCTCAGTTTGTTTCCTGTAGTCCATAGACTCTCAAGATTCATCTCTCCTTCTGATTTCCCCCTCTTCATTTTTCCCTTCCTTCTCCTAATGCCTTCCCTGCTATTCCTTATGTTCCACAAATAAGTGAAACCATATGATAATTGACTTTCTCTGCTTGACTTATTTCACTTAGCATAATCCCCTCCAGTTCCATCCATGCTGATGTGAATGGTGGGTATTCATCCTTTCTGATGGCTGAGTAACATTCCATTGTATATATGGACCACATCTTCTTTATCCATTCAGCTGCTGAAGGGCATCTCGGCTCCTTCCACAGTCTGGCTGTTGTGGACATTGCTGTTATGAACATTGGGGTACATGTAGCCCTTCTTTTCACTACATCTGTATCTTTGGGGTAAATGCCCAGTAGTGCAATTTTTGGGTTATAGGATAGCTCTATTTTTAATTTTTTGAGGAACCTCCACACTGTTTTTCAAAGTGGCTGTACCAACTTGCATTCCCACCAATAGTGCAAGAGGGTTCCCCTTTCTCCACATCCTCTCTAACATTTGTTGTTTCTTGCCTTGTCAATTTTTACCATTCTAACTGGTGTAAGGTGGTATCTCAATGTGGTTTTGATTTGAATTTCCCTGATGGGTAATGATGATGAACATTTTTTCATGTGTCTGTTAGCCATTTGTATGTCTTCTTTGGAGAAGTGTCTGTTCATGTCTTCTGCCCATTTTTTGACTTGATTATGTTTTTTGGGTGTTGAGTTTGAGAGTTCTTTATAGATCTTGGATACCAACCCTTTATCTGTAGTGTCATTTGCAAAAATTTTCTCCCATTTCATGGGTTACCTCTTTGTTTTGTTGACTGTTTCCTTTGCTGTGCAGAAGCTTTTTATCTGGAACATAGATAAGTTAGTAACTTCTTCAACATCAGCCACAGCAACTTCTTTGAAGACACATCTCCAAAGGCAAGGGAAACAAAAGCAAATATAGCTAACATTATTAAATAAAGAGATTGTGCATGGTCACACAAGCAATGGTAAGAACTGATACTTGACAGCAAGTAGTTTTAATTGTGGAAAACTTAAAAATTACTTAGAATACTTCTCTATCCAAAATAGCTTTGTGGTTCCCACTTTGATTGAGAGGAGGGGGAAAGACACAAAGACAAAAGAAGGATAAAGAAACCCCAAATAAATTAGGAATACAACAGCAAAATCACTCTAAACCTAAAATAGTATTCTTGTTAGAAGAATGAGAGATGATTGTTAAAAAAATATACAATAGAAGAGAATAAAGCTAATAAATTTTCCTACAACCTATACATCACTTCTTGATTATATTTTATATGTTATCTATAATATACAGTATCCTTGACATTATATTTTCCCATTACTATGGTTGTACTCATGTGGTTATTACTTTTTATTAATGTGTACTTAGAGAATCTATATGTACATGTGCAACCTATTACTACCTAATAATCATATTTAAGCACTTTACTCTTTGGAGGACTTAAAATATTGGAAAGAAGAAAGTTAAGACAAACATTTATTTAAATTCTGAAATTAATGAAATATTGCTGAGGGGTGATGTATGAGTGTGTATATATGATAGATAAAAGTGGAAATAAAAGATAAGAGTATTTTATTTATTTTTTTTAAAGATTTTATTTATTTATTCATGAGAGACAGAGGGAGAGAGAGGGAGAGAGAGAGAGAGAAGCAGAGGGAGAAGCAGGCTCCCAAGGAGCAGGGAGCCCGATGTGGGACTCGATCCCAGGACCCTGGGATCATGACCTGAGGTGAAGGCAGACGCTTAACCATCTGAGCCACCCAGGCGCCCAAAGATAAGAGTATTTTAAAATATAAGAAACATTGGCATTGCTCTTGTTCAACCCCTTACATAGATTATGAGCTTATTATTCTCCATAATTATAGCATTTTAATATTAATATAACTTTGTTCCAAATTATCTTCTTCTATACATATTATAAAGTTCTCACGTCTTGCAAATCATTAGTTTGACTTATAAATAAACATTTAGAGAATTATTACAAACATATTATAGAGACATCCCACATACCTGATACCCAATTTCCCCTATCATTAACATCTTTTATTAGTAGGATATATTTGTCAAAATTAATGAAGCTTTGTATATATTTTATGTCCAAATGAATGTTTCCCATCTGAAGTTTCTAAGGTACTATGATTTAGTGCATGTTAAAAGGTCCATTTGAGTTGGGACCGAATATGAAATGGGACACGATTTGCTCTATCATCGGTCTGAAGCCCTTATATAGGCCAAGTGTTTTGGAAGATGTTCTAAATCCTGGTGAAGGTCACAAGGCTTTAATAGGCAGGAAGCTCAGGCAAACATTATTAAAATATCAGTTATTTTGCTGCCTGAACTAGAAAGTGTGAGATAAAAAAAAATCAGAGATGCCCAGGTAATTCTATTTCATTTACCTTTTCCATTCTTTTTCTTTGATTTATTAGTCAGTCTTTCTTAGAAACTGCATCTGCTATTATGTTAGCAGTTGGCTTGTTAACTTGGCAATTAAGGGTAGAAAGATACCTCACCTAATGCTGTCTTACTCTGGATGGTTTCTTGGTTTTTTCCTCCTCTCCCCTACAGCATTTGGCATCAACTTCTTGGCCCCTTTTCAGACTTGTCATTGTTTTGTACGTGGATTTTTAAATAAAAAAATTCCAAAAACAATTTTTTTTTTTTTTTTTTTTTTTAGTCTTTTCTTCTTTCTGCCTTTTTATCTAATTGATGTTGTCTGGCATCTTTCTGGGTTTCCTTTTTTTTTTTTTTTTTCATTTTCCCCCTTTGCAATTCACTTTGAGCATGTATCCTTTGAGCTGAAATCCCCAGAAGCTGGAGTAGAAGAAGATTACCTTGCTATTCTTCTTTTCAAGGCCACTACTTTGTCCCTCTTTTAACTTGTTCTAATAGGTCCACGTTTATTTCAAATACTCTGAATATTTCTCTAAGAGTGTATCAGCCACCTTTTGCCATCAACTGAAGTTTTTCTTTAACACAAAGAACCAAGGGGCTTTGATTGTCAAGGTGCTGTCTGTGCAGATATTCCCTTTTTAAAAAAGTAAAAACTATTCTGGGATCCTCCTAGAAGTTAATTGGGACTTTAACTTTGAAAAATGCACCTTGTAGTATCTCCATGGGGAGGGTATTCCCTTACCCAAGATATCCCCCCAACACACACACACCCAGGAGGGACAATTCATGGTTCTTTCAAAGGTTGTTTCAAGTCAGATGAACCTGAAGTGGTACATATCTTGTTCCAAGGCCTTGCCGTATCCATCCCAGGGTCACCTTCAGTAATATCCCCCATACCCTTTGCCCCTAAAAGCTCGCCCAGCTCCGTACCATTAGAAAATGGCTGGGTTTTCTAACATGTGAAAAGTCATTGCCGCTGGGAAAACATTCTTTCCCTTACTCCTTACAGAACTGGGCTGTCTTCTGGTGGATGGGAGGAAGGGCAAGGTTACACAGACCATGGGACAGTTTTCATACCCCAAACTTTGAAACCAGTTCTTTTTTAGTGTCTGGAGATAGGACTGAGTGCTACTTGAAGGTCTATGCACATTTCCTTGCCAAGCTGTAATTAACATACTCCCTTTTTACTATGGGGTTGCTCTGCCCTCTCTTTGGCCTCCTCCCGTTGCTGTCTGCTAAGCCACAGGCAGAGCCAGGAGTTTTGCATTCTTCAGCTTCCAGAAACTGTCATGTGGAGAGAGGGTAGGTGAAGTGACAATCAGCTACATCTTTTCATGTAAAAAACTAAGCTAAGAATTAAGAAGCTGTGCTCTCCTCCCTAACTTCCATCAGGAATAGAAGGGATTCCTTTTTTTTTTTTTTTAAGATTTTATTTATTTATGTCAGAGAGAGAGGGAGAGATTGAGAGAGAGAGAGAGAGAGAGAGAGAGAGAGAGAGAAAGCACAAGCAGGGGGAGCAGGGGGAGAAACAGGCTCCCTGCTAAGCAAGGAGCCTGATGCAGGACTCAATCCCAGCTGGGATCATGACCCAAGCCAAAGGCAGATATTCAACCAGCTGAGCCACCCAGGCATCCCAGAAATGGAAGGGATTGTTAAGGACTGAGGGAAGCTATCCTCCAAAAGCCTCAGGGTCACTGGGATTTTTCCTTACTCTTCTGAATTCAGGGCCTACAATTCCTGTTCTATTTTTACAGTATGTGAGGTTTCCTGAAGGTTGGGTGGGAAATGCTTGGCCCTTTGATGCCCATGTAAACCATACCCTACTCCACCCCGAAGCTGTGTAATGTTTAAGAGCATGAGGGAGCAAGGCAGGGGGATGGATTTGTCCAGGTCCTGGGGCTTGGTATTTACTGAATTTTCTCATTACTTAAACCTCTTAATGTTTGTAAAGTAGAGTGTGCATGTGCATATGTTTTTATAGTAGCAGTATTATAATAACCCCGTTTAAAAATGAGAAATCTTCACAGATAGAATGAAGGGACTCAGGATGGTGGTGGGTGTGGAGGGCCACTATCAAAGTCCCTCCCTAAATCTGGTTACCTTCAAGAAGCCAGAGCTGGCTCTCAATAAGAGCTGAAGCAGAACTCTTTTTTTCTCTACTCGAATTTCTGGAATTCCCTAAACTTTCCCCAAAACACATCACAGACAGAAGAAGAAAAAGATTTGTGAATAAATATCGTGAATAAATTAAAGATTAGAAGAAATAGATTTGTGAATAAATATTGCTGGTTAGGAGAAATAGAGACTATCCTGCAGCGGGTGTGATAATGAGATAACTAATTCATTTTTTTCTCACTGCATTTCTTTAAGACAAATTTTACGGGGAGAAGGGGATGGAGGAGAATTTTCTGGCTGATCTGAGGAAAGACACCCCCAGAGAAAGGGGCTCTGGTAAGGATGGCCTAATGGCCCAGGAATCCTTGGTCCAGGCTGTCTGGGGAGCACAGAAAGAGGGTTGCTTCAAACATAGTTGCTCATCCTGGAATCACACAGTTGTTTTGGTGTTTCTGCCTCTGTCTGTGATCTGCATGTTAATGCTTAGAGTGATATATTATTATTAATTAAAGTCAGTTCTTTATTCAGTTTCCCCAGTATACCATCCATGATATCAGATTACACTTAGTGATCAAGTCTCTTAAGTTTCTGCTTGGTTGTGACCATTTCTCAGGCTTTTCCTGCTGACAATTTTGAGGATGGCTGGTCATGTATGTTGGCATTTTATAGAATGTCTCTCAATTTTAATTTGTCTGATATTTTTCTTGTGGTTAAATTTGAGTAGTATATTTGAGGAAGGAAGAATACAGACTAAAAGGAACCCTTGAGCCCTGTTGGTGGGAATGCAAATTGGTGCAGCCACTGTGGAAACCAATATGGAGGGTCCTCCAAAATTTAACAGTAGAATTACCACATGATCCAGTAATTCCACTCCTGGATATCTACCCAAAGAAAATGAAAACACTAATTCAAAAAGAAATATGTACCTCTATGTTTGTTATAGCATTATTTACGAAAGCCAAGATATGGAAGCAACCCAAGTGTTCATCCATAGATGAATGGATAAAGAAAGTATGTGTATATACACACACACATACAATCACAATGGAGTATTACTCTGCCATAAAAAAGAATGAAATCTTTCCATTTGCAACAATATGGGATGAAGCTAGATAGTATAATGCTAAGTAAAATAAGTCAATTATAAAAAGACAGATACCATATGATTTCACTCATACGTGGAATTTAAGAAACAAAGCAAATGAACAAAGAAGAAAAGAGACAAACAAACAACAACAAAAAAGAGTCTTAAATACAGAGACCAAACTGGTGGTTGCCACAGGGGAGGTGAGTGGGAGAAGGGGTAAAATAGGTAAAAGGAATCAAGAGTACACTTACCTTGATGAACACTGAGAAACGTATAGAATTGTTGAATCATACTGTACACCTGAAACTAATATAACAATGTATGTTAATTATACTTTGAATAAATAAAGAAAAAATGAGTAATATATATGGGCCAGGAAGAATAAAGAGCTGAAGTGCCATTCTGAATACATCATATCAAAGGTACATACCATCAGTATTATGGCTTGTCACTGTTGATGTTAACCTTAATCACCTAACTTGAGATATTATTGTTTCTCCACCATAAAGCTCCTTTTTTTTTCTCCCTTACCATATATGTACTCTTTGAAAGAAAGTCTCTATGTGCAGCCTGCACTTAAGGAATAGGGAATTGTGCTCTACCTCCTTATGGGCAGAGTATTTACAGAAATTATTTGGAATTTATCTACATGGGAGAGTTCCCCTCTATTTATCTATTCAATCATTTTTTTATATCAATAGTGATTCATGGGTATTTATTTTATACTTTAAGTTATAACCTAATACTCTATTAACCATGTCTTTTATTTCATGTATATTGATGTTTTAACATTGGGGGCCTTGCCTGGAGAGACTGTCCCGCCAAGAGCTAGCCAGTTCCTAGCTATGATAAATAACTCACCCCTACATGTGCCTAACAAATGCATACCAAACATTCCAGCCCCTGCACTTTTCTTTTTAAGGTTTCATTTATTTATTTGTCAGGGAGAGAGAGAGGGAGAGAGAGACAGAGAGTAAGCACAAGCAGGGGGAGCAGCAGGCAGAGGGAGAAGCAGGCTCCCTGCATAGCAAGAAGCCTGATGCGGGATTCTATTCCAGGACCCTGGGATCACGACCTGAGCCAAAGGCAGCTGCTTAACTGACTGAGTCACCCAGGTGTCCCCAGCCCCTGCACTTTTAACTACATTCTTTACCGGGCTCTTAAATACCAGGCCACTATCCACCTGCCCTAATCATCCCAGAGAATTAGGGCCAGTTGCTATGTTCCAGGGCCTGTTGAAATTATTCAAACTAGCCTGCTGACCCTGCATCTCCCTTTCCATCCTGCAGAAACCACAATAAAGACTCCTGACCACCATTTCCACAGTGGCCTCTGCCTCTTGACTGACTCAGGTGCTTTCCATGACATGACAGGAGCCTTTATCTTAGGATCTGTGAGTATCTCTGAGTGTGTCTATAATTCTTGTATCTCTATGATAAATTGACCCTTTAATTAATATATAATGATTTTTGTTATCTAAAAATTTTGATTAAAAGCCTATTGTTTTTCTGATGCTAGAATAGCCACTGCCACTTTTTTTTTTTTTTTTTTTGGTTACTAATTGTATGGAATATCTTTTTTCCAATCCTTTCATTTAACATATTTATGTCTTTGGATATAAAGTGACTCTTGTAGACAGCATACAGACAGATCATATTTTTTTATCCATTCTTCCAGTCTCTGCCTTTTAATTTGTAAGTTTAATTCATTTATAATTAATGTGTTTACTGGTAAGAAAGGACTCACTTCCTTCTTTTGTGGTTTGTTGTATTTTTTCTAGTGTACTGTTTTGATTACCTCCACATTTCCTTTCTGCATATTTTAAAGTTATTTTCTTAGTTATTTTCCTGGGTATTAATAATTAACATCCTAAATTTCTAACTAATTGGGTTGATATGATACCAACTTCTCTTCAATAGCAGACAAAACTGACCCTACTCAGGTCCATCCTTCCCTTTTGATAAGACATCATCACCAGAGCTTCTTCTACCTTTTAAAGCATAGTTTCCTTTAGTTCTCTGAACATATTTATAATCACTATGTTGAAGAATTTGTCTGTTAAGCCCAATATCTTAGTGCTCTTACAGCCTGTTTCTGTCTACTATATTGTCTTCTTTTGTTTTGTTTTCCTGTATATGAGACATAATGTCTTGTTTCTTCGCATGTTTCACATATAATTTGTGATTGAAAACCAGACATTTTACATTAACTAATCTGGGTAGTGATTCATCTGCCTCCTCACCATGACTTGCTTTAAATGCTGGTCTGTTTGTTTATTTGTTTAGTGAGGTTAATTAGTTTATTTATTTAGTGACTTAGCTAGACTATTTTAGTGAGGTTATTTCCCTACTGTGAAACTCTGATGTTGCCCCTTGGAGGGCACAGTCTTGGGTATGCTCAGTGTTATCTTGGGATGCCAGCAGTTTTAGAAGAGCTCTCTCTTTGGCTGTATCTCTTCTTGATAATCTCTGCTAAGTTGTCTGCCTAATTTGCTTTCCACCCAGCTGTTAGGGTCGACTAATTGCATGCTGATCGCTCCATTGTTTTAACAGTGTTTTGTGGCATAGTTTTTTATAGAGTTTGATGCAATTAAATGGGGCAGAGGTTGTTTTTGAGGGCAGTCTTTGAGGTTTATTTTAACCTCTGAAGTCTCTTCTTAGTTTTCTTTCCCATGTTCACTCTGGTGAAAAAATTGGACTATGTTTCAGCTCATTGCTCTTTAACAAGGGAACCCTTGTTTTAAAGAGTATCCTTAACCTTGAACTTTCTTACACTTTTTTTTTTTTTTTTAATAAATCAGTTCTGAATTCAGAGAGCTTTGGAATTCTTTCTGTTCTTATGGACTGCCTTACCCTAAGAAAAAAGAAAAATCTGAGCCATTACACAGGAGACTGGGTGTGGAGGTGGCTTCTGGTATTCTCAGCTTCCCTCTTTCTTTAGAGAGTCTCTGCCTTATTAGTAAGCTGATGTGAGGGAGTTTGGGCCCCAGGACTTTCAGCCTGTCACACTTGAGGTATATTTATATCCTATGTAGGGACTGGGTGGAGGAAGAAAGTACCCAAACTTTTGTCCCACTCATCAGTAATTTAGCCTCTTCAAGTTTGAATTGGAAAGGAATAGAAATGCTCATATCTTGCCTCTTCCTTATAAGGAAATAATGTATCCTTTGTTTGGGAGATAAGTAGAGAGGAATCTTCATCTTATTGGTCACATTCATCCAGAATGAAGCTGTTTTGTTTTGTTTGTTTGTTTGTTTGTTTTTCTTAGACTGGCTGGGAGGCAGAGGGAGAGGGGGAAAGAGAACCCCAAGCAGGGTCCATGCCCAGCACAGAGCCTGACACAGGGCTTGATGTCACAGCCCTCAGATCATGACCTGAGCCAAAATCATGAGTCAGATGCTTAACCGACTGAACCACCCAGGTGCCGCCAGAGTGAAGCTTTCTTTATGCTGAGCTGTAGGTGGAGAAGGGAGAGGCAGAGAACTGGTTATGGCTAAACACCACAGACTTGAACTGTTCTTAATCAAGTTTTAGTAGATTTTCTTGAATAAATATTTATTTATTTGATCTATACCCTTAGTACAGTTTCTAGAGATTTTACATAAATGTTTCTTTATATTTTTAATCAGTTATACTAGTTTCGCTGGGAGTGGGCACATGGAATTTTCACACTAACCATCCCAGAGGTGGAACCACACCATGGTTCTTATTAACTGTTGAAAGGGGAAAGAAAATTTCTTTCCTCATAGCAGATATTTCCTTTCATGGAAAGGAGATGCTTTAGCATAACATTCTCCCAGGGGAGGCAATATGAATGGTAACAGAAAATGTGCCACCCTTGCCTTGCTTCTGTTTTTCCGTGGAGCAAAGTACCTGTAGAAAACACATATTTTCTTCTGCAGGCACTTGCCGTATATTTCCGCTGGGCCATCTCTGCTCACCTGAATTAGCTGCAAAACCTCAAGATCTCCAATTTTAAAATATTGGGTTATAAATTTGGAGAAATCAGAAAAGTAAAATTTTAGGACAGAAAAATCATATTGATTGAAGTTTCTGGCTCTGTTAGAGTGAGTGAATTCAAACTTGGGATACACTTAGAAGATGCTACAAGACACAGGTCATAGCCATGCTTATGATTTTTGTTTGTTTGCGTTCAGTAGTTTGCAGATAAATTTTGTAATCTCTTGACCTTAAGTAACAATGGAGGGCAGCATGGGCTAAAAAGAAGCACAGGCCCCAAGGATGTGTTAGGGTGTCTTGGGATGTTAAAATTCAAGCTTAACATTGAACTGTGTGATTAATCGCAACTGAGTTCTACAAGTACTGCAGAAGAAAAGTGGTGTTTTAAGTTCAAATGTTTGGTTGCAGACATGGATTAGCATTGCAAAACAGAAAGAGTTATTCACAGATTTTGAATATACAGGAAGAAAAAGAGGAAGTTACGTATCAGCTGGTGCCCACAACTAAGACCACTCCCAATTCTGACTCTGTGATATGGCAGAAATGTCACAAAAGCCACTCTCTGAAAGAACAGGACAAGTGGTTTCCTCCCTTTAGTTAGAGTAACCCATCATGCCAAATCATATGGCTTTCTTGTGGGGTTTCTCTCAATTGAATCCAAGTTCAGTGGTCAAAGATTTTGGATAACTGCCTGGAATTGTGGTTTCTAGGTGAGAAAACAAATCAGGAATACTTTCTCTTTCTCTGCTCTTTTTTCTCAAATAACATTGAGTTTCTGCTATTGTCTGTCAGCACTACATGCTGGAACATAGTATAGAAGTTTTTCTGGGAAAACTGCTCAAAAGTCTGGGGACTATCCTGTATTTTTAATTTGGAGGATATGGAGCTAGTATAAGGAAAAGTTTCTGTGATCTATGACCTCTTGTATCTTTAAAGACAAAGTCATAAAAAACTTGGCATGGAACTAATTCCGTTCAGAGGTTCTGAGAAAACCAGATCATTAGTGAGAAAAATACAAAGCTCCATTGATTGGTTGCAATGAGATTTAATATTCGACTTTAAATTTTCTCTAAGAATTTGAATAGTGTGGTAATATTTATATTCAAATAAGTGCATTTTATTATGTAAATGTCTTTGTTATATCATTGATCTCCTTGTAAAACCCTTGATAAGCCACAACTTGGATGGCTATAGTAAGAGATGGGAAATATGATTGGCATATTCAAGATTTTATAGAGAAATGTCTCATCAAAAGCTTTAATAAAACTAGATATTCCTCTGCTCTAAAATTAAAAAAAAAAGAATTGTAGTCAAGTTTTAAATCACCCATTTGTAGGTTAAATAGTTTTCTCTATCTAAATAATGAATATTTTGAAGAAGAAAAATTTCATATTATTTAAAGAAAACATAGTCCAGTGAGCTGTGGCAAGAAAAATAATTTACTTGTGAAAATATCCCTATGTCACCACCACCACCAACAAAATACTATGTTAGGTGTTTAATGCTAATGCCAAGATATTTTAGGAAAATTGTTATTTGGGAGCACCTAGTCCCAATCCGATTTGCATTATTCGGAAAATTCAATAAAATTGTCGAGAAGAATTCATTAAAAAAACTATTAAAATTACACACATTATTTATCTTTGTGGCATCAAATGTGTATAATACCAAACTAAACTGTGTGAAACATTTTCAACAATAAAATTTAAACTTAGAGCTTAATTATTATTCAACCTCACTGCTTTTTATCTAAGAAGGAAAAAGTGAGTGATACAGTGTTCCATAATAATGAAACACATAGTATGACTACTAAAGAATATCAGAATAAAGATATCATCTCCAAGGGGAACCCTCCTATACTATCGGTGGGAATGCAAGCTGGTGCAGCCACTCTGGAAAACAGAATGGAGGTTCCTCAAAAAGTTGAAAATAGAGCTACCCTACAACCCAGGAATTATACTACTGGGTATTTACTCTAAAGATACAAATGTAGTGATCCAAACGGGCACATGCACCCCAATGTTTATAGCAGCAATGTCTACAGTAGCCAAACTATGGAAAGAGCCAAGATGTCCATCAACAGATGAATGGATAAAGAAGATGTGGTGTATATATATTGTGTATATATATATAATATTCTAGTGTGTGTATATATATATATATATATACACACACTAGAATATTATGCAGCCATCAAAAAATGAAATCTTGCCATTTGCAACAATGTGGATGGAACTAGAGGGTATTATGCTAAATGAAATAAGTCAATCAGAGAAAGACAAGTATCATATGATCTCACTGATATGAAGAATTTGAGAAATAAGACAGAGGATCATAGGGGAAAGGAGAGAAAAATGAAACAAGATGAAACCAAAAAGGGAGACAAACCATAAGAGACTCTTAATCTCAGGAAGCAAACTAAGGGCTGCTGGAGTGGAGGGGTGGCTGGGGGATGGACACTGGGGAGGGTAGGTATTATGGTGAGCACTGTAAATTGTGTAAGACTGATGAATCACAGACCTGTACCCCTGAAACAAATAATACATTGTGTGTGAATAAAAAAATTAAAAAAAGATATCATTTCCTTATGAATTAATTATGATTTCAGTTAATGCTAGCATCACAAAAGAGAAAAAAGGACAAACTTGAAATTGAATCATATACATCAAAAACTATCAACTTTGAAGTTTTATAGTTTAATATTTATTACTGACAAGGCCAATAATTTGTAAATACCACTGGTTAAACAAAAGAGAGAGCTAGAAGCCAGCTGTAAAATTAATAAAAGTAAAATAATCAAATATAATAAAACTCATAATTTTAGTGGAACTTTATAACTTAATAACTTAATTTCCATAACTGGATTTTTATTGGTGGCTGTAATGTGTAAGAAGTTGGTTAATATCAAATTAGGAAAGAAAATTATAACTTCAGCTATTTTCTCTGATATATCAATTTCAAAATACAAATGTTATATTTTCAAAGACTATAAGGCAATGCCTCTTAACCACCTCTTAACCAATTCTAACCTTTGTTTTAGAATTATCTTGGGGGTTTTGAAAAATACACATGCCGAGCTATACCTTAACCTAATAAATCAGGTTATCCAGGGTGATAACCTCCATTCTTAATATTTAAGAAGTCTACCACTCTTTTCTGGTTAGATCTGAATTGAGAACCACCATTCCAAAAATCCTCTTTTATTTCAAAGAGGAGGTACAAAGCTATCAAGTGAAGGAACTGCTTATATAATTAAAAAAAATAATCAGAATGTTTAATTTGTTGTTGATGATTTGGATAGTGTTCACCTAAATATTTGGTTTATTTTGCTTTTGTGTACTTAAATGATTCCTCCATACACAGCTAACTTTCCATTTACATAATCATTTAAAAATTATGAACATTACAAATTAAGGTAATTGTTTTCATTTAATTTTATGTTTCTTGTCATAAATGTACTCTTTAATCCTCATCCCGTACCCTCACCCCCCCACCCCCCTCCTCTGGTAACCACCAGTTTGTTCTCTATAGTTAAGAGTCTGTTTCTTGGTTTGTCTCTCTCTCTCTCTCTCTTTTTACTCATTTGTTTTGTTTCTTAAATTCCACCTATGAGTGAGATCCTATGGTATTTGTCTTTCTCTGACTGACTTATTTAGCTTAGCATTATACCCTCTAGATCCATCCATGTTATTGCAAATGGCAAGATTTCATATATATATATATATATATATATATATATATATATATATATATATACACACACCACATCTTCTTCATTCATTCATCAGTCGTGGACACTTGGGCTGCTTCCATAGATTGGCTATTGTACATAATGCTGCTGTAAACATAGGGGTGCATGTGTCCCTTGGAATTACTATTTTGTATTTTAGGGGTAAATACCTAGTCCTGTGATTCCTGGGTCATAAGGTAGGTCTATTTTTTTAATTTTTTGAGGAACTTTCATACTGTTTTCCATAGTGACTGCACCAGTTTTCATTCTCACCAACAATGCAAGGGATTACTTTTTATTCACATCCTTGCCAAATAAAGGTAAGTTAGATTGAAGGAAAAATTTAATTAGATTCATTTAATCGAAGTCTCTATATCCAGGTCAGCATATGTAGTTGTGCTTTCACCCTTTTACACCAATTATAGAAAATGTTTCATGTTAGTCTTTGCTGAACTCCAAAACTTTTCTTGACACAGTATACTAGGCAACCATTAGGAATATACTGGCATTGACACCTGAGATGAAAACTCTACGCCATCCTAGCTCTATAATTTTCATCCTCAACAACAGAATGAATTGTGGTTGGTGGTATGTTAGTCTCTGAACTATGCTGTCAGAGAAATGTACAATAAAATAATAGCGTCTATAGTGCTATCTTTTCCAGGCTCTCTTTAAATGTTTTACCTTCACTTTCTCAATTCATCTTCATAGCACCACTGCAAGCCACTTATTATCATCATTTTAGAGGTAGTGAAATTGAAGCTCAGAGATGTAAAATAAACAGCTCAAGGTCATTCAATTAGTAAGTGGCAGAGATGTGATTCAAACCAAAGCCTTTTCTTAAAGTCGATGATATCCTTCGTACAGTTCTAACTTTACGATATAATACAGATTACAAAATGTGGGATTAACATTTTTAAAGGTGCCTGTGAAAATATCTTCAAGAACACTGAATATTAAACAAAAGGTGATTCTACAAAAATGAAAATCCTCCTCGAACAGGAAGAGATAGAGCATCTCAAACACCTGAGACAGATTGACAGCTTGTCAGTTACTATCACAAGGTATCACCTTTTTATCTACAGAATTTGTAAAAATGGTTTTTCATCAGTTGTGTAGAGTGGAATCATAGAGCTCTGGCCTTGTCTTTGCCATATGAGTTGCCTATAAACTGATGGATTGATTTTAATTTGACCTTGGCAGCTTTTTGTTACCCTCTGAGGTATTAGTCTTGCTCTGTTCCAGACCTTTCCCTTGAACTCTGCCTTTGGACACCACCCTTCTTTTAAAGATTTGTCCCTGGAGCCCTAGGCAGACTGTCAGTCATAACTTGTTGTCTATGACCAATGTGGTGTGTCAAACCCTTTAGTAATGTTGCCAGTTCTATTTTCTAAGATGCCTCTGTTGTCTGAAAGAATAATCTGTACTTTACGTACTTAATTTGATAAAAGGAACCCATTTAATACAAATAATGCTTTTAGTACTTGAAATAATAATTACATTCTAGTCTTTTTTATATAGAAAAACTAGATTTTTGCATATGTGATTAAACATTCTATGTCATTCATCTAAGAATTGTTATATGTTACTCAGGAATGGATGGTATTTCGGAACTATTAATCATAATCAAACAAACCAATGGTCAAGGTATTAAGAGAGATCCTTTTTTTTAAGAGAGATATCTTCAATTTCATGAAATCTGATATTATAATACGTTTGTCTTACTATTCTCACCATTATTTCTATTAATGGTAGAATTACATATTTATATATCTATATATTAAATGTGATCATTATAAATAAAATTGCCGTTTTATTTTTCTTTCTGATATTTCTTCTGCTACAGCTCTTTCTCCTTCTCTTACTTTCATCATTATTTCAGCAAACTCTATTCAGTTTATAACCCAAAGAAAAATGATTGCTCTAAATAGGTATACCAAGAAAATACAGAGGTTTGTATTTTTCAATAGGAAAAAAATATATACTATGGCATTTTGGCTAGTGTTTTGGCAAAGAATATTATTATGTATACTGGGAATAAATGAGGTTAAAATAATTCAGCATGTTTTTATTTCTTGTAAGTATTTTAAGCTGCTGTATTTTTGGTCATTATTTTATAACATTTTATTATAAAAGCAATGTCTTTAAATAATTACTGGACACAAAATTATGAAGTGAATGTGGAATTAATCTTAGATAATGAATGGATACAATTGTTAAGGTAACTGTATGATTGTAGCAGTTGTTTCACTCTTCATATATTAAAAAAAAACTGTTGAATATTATAGTAGATTACTTTTCTCATGAGTTTTCAGTAATTCAGAAAAAAATCACTCTCCGTTTTACTTTATTCATAATTATATAACCCCAGTCAAATTCTAGAATACACAATGTCACTGACAAGTACGTGTCTCTAATAAATTAATAATTAGTATTAGAGATTATGCAGATGCAGCGATTTTTCCATAATCCAATATTAATATGGTACATAGTTAACGATTCACGAAACAGAGGAGATTGAGATAATATTAGAAACAGTATGATCTACACCGCCTGATTGGACAGATTCCCTTTTATACATAACATATTTGTTTCACCATCCTATTTAAAGTTAGCATTGAAACAAAATCTTTTCAATATTTTATAGCAAAGGAAAACATCATAATATTTCTCTTTATCCAGTTATATGTATATGCACAGTTAGGAAACATGAAGTTTCATGTATCTATTTCTGGTGAAACGGACTTGGATTTCTAGCAAGACCTGACACTTCACACAATGAAATAAGAAGTTCATCCTTAGAAAAGAATATAACATTAAAAATGGAGAGAGACTATTAGAAACAGTGAAGTATAGAAAATAGATTTTTTGTCATAAAAATCTTGACAGTAAATGTTGAAGCAGTAGAAATCATAAATAATACCGGTTTTTATGTTTCACATTCTGAGCATTTTTTATAGAGCTCAACTGGATTATAATAAGATAACAACAAAACTCTCCCTAAGATACTATATATGTTGTAATTTTATTTTGTATGAATAGTAAAATAACCCTTTTTCTCTCTTTGCACACACTCACACACATGCACATATACACAGACACAGAAGCATATTTTTGTAAAGCGGGTTTACATTTTACCTATTTTCTTTCCACATTTTGCCAAGTTTAAATATAATACCCCATCTTTGAGATAGAGAAGATCATAATAAAAGTACTGGACAAAGTTCATTGCCCTTAACTGTAGATAATCACAAATATTGTAAAGCATTTCAATTACTTGACATTATAAAGCTATATATATATTTAAATGCCTAAGCTATGGGACTTAAAAAATAAAGAATACGAAATAATACAAAAGAGAAATCTATTTTAATAAATTACTGTTGCTGTTTTCAAACTGTGGAAAACACCTAGGCCTGATCAAAAACTATTTTCCTTTTTAAATTCTGGAATTCTTTTGAGGTAATTGTATCTCCTATTTCATGACAGACAGATCAAGAAATTCAGAGCTATATTTATTCCATTGGACTGTAGGCTGTAGTCGTGCATATATTATTTAATTCATTCATTTAATTCATTAGTTCTAGAAACATATTTCTTCACTGTGGTTAAAACATGGAATATAAAAAGTCTACTTTATTTCAATGGTTTTATATAAACACGCCATTCTTGGAAGGGTATGGAAAGCTTTCAAATTAGAATCATTTAAATAAAAAGTAAAGATTCCCACACTTTTTAATAACAAAGATTTTAAGCATTCAAGAAATTTTCACTAATTGCCTACATTTTTGAAGTCATCCTTCTAGAATTTGGTTACATAGACATAAACAAAGCAACATTCCTATACCAACAGAAGTTCTATTAGAAGGGAATGACAGGTACCAAATAAAAATATTAAAAAAAAAAAGTTTAAAAGGCAGGTGGAGATACATGAATGATGCCAAATAAACATGGAAGAGAACGGTGAAGAGGAAATGCTGTTTTATATAACTTGGTGCAAGAAGGCCTCTGTGTGAAAATGTGACATTTAAATACAGACAGAAGGAAGTGAAGGAGCCAACCATGTGACCTTCGAGGGCAAAGGGTGTCTTAGGCCAGGGAATGATCAAGTTCAAATGCCTTGGGGCCAGCAGAGGCATGCTTGGAGCCTTGGAACCACAGTGAGGAGACTATTGTGATTGGGACAAGGTGAAGAAAGTTCACAAATGACATCAGCGATATAGTAGCCAAGCTGGGCAGCATAGGCATTATTATTCTGAGTGCTATGAGAAGCTACGTAGGGTTTGGAGCAGCAGGGTGATAACACTGACTCAGATTTTTAAAGGGTCATCATGGTTTCTGCAAAAGAGAAAACCTGTAAGTGTAGAAGCAGGAGACATATTAGAAGACTATTTTTTTGAGTCCAGGTTAGGGATTATGGTGGATCTATCTGGACTTGGAGCACTGGGGACTGTGAGAATGTTTGTATTTAGTGCCTATGCTGAAAAAATTTGTTAGTGTGTTGATTAAGCAGTGTGAGGGAGGGAAAGGAGTCAGAAATGACTTCAAGGTCAAAATAACCTAAACATCATCCCCCTCCTACAAGCAAGTTGTTGTTAAGGTTGAGAGTTACTTATCCTGTCATGATGAGATTTACTGACACATGGGCTGAGTATGTTCTGTTGTATTTTTCAAAGGTAATTGATATCAGAGAGACAATTTAGTAGTCAGAAGCATGTGACAATTCTTTACTATTTCAGTGTTTGTGTTAAACATTTTTAATACCAGTCAACCTGATTTTAGAAAACTTTGCAAATGGACTCTGGAAACATTCCTTTATTATTTAAATGGTAACTCACTCTAAAGATGCTTCTTGAGCTCAGGAAATGTTTGATTGACATGAACCCCGAGAACTGGAAAATCTAGAACAATATTTTTTTCCTTTAAATGAATCTAATAAGAGGAAAAAGAAACTACTCATTTTATTTTTTTAAAAAATTTTATTGATTTATTTGAGAGAGAGAGAGAGAGATAGCAGGGGCAGAAGGAGAGGGTGAGGGAGAAGCAGACTCCCCGCGGAGCAGGGAGCCCGACGTGGGGCTGGATCCCAGGACCCGGAATCATGACCTGAGCCGAAGGCAGAGGCTTAACTGACTGAGCCACTCAGGTGCCCCAGGTGCCTACTTATTTTAGGTAAAATAGTTTGTTTATAGAAAGGACAGCAGTAAACCAGACTTCAGACTAATTTACAAATAATTGTATGCATTATAAATATGTATTTTAGTATTGAATGCCTAGTGTTCACAAATTCTATATTTACTGAGTATTTACTATTGGAAAAGCTCTGTGATTAGCAATGCCATTCCAGTGCAGAAGGAAGAGAAATAATATCTGCCCTGAGGATGAAGAGATTATGTAGGTATAGAAAATAAAAGATAAATATTTTTATAATATAATATGACACAACTATATTTTATGAATATTGATCAACAAATATAATTTTATTTTATTTTATTTTTTTAAAGATTTTATTTATTCATTTGAGACACAGAGATACAGAGAGAGAGAGAGAGAGAAAAAACGAGTAGGGGGTAGGCAGAGGGAGAAGCAGGCTCCCTGCTGAGCCAGGAGCCAGAAGTGGGGCTCGATCCAAGGACCCTGGGATCATGACCCGAGCCAAAGGCAGACGCTTAACCATCTGAGCTACCCAGGTGCCCCAACAAATATAATTTTAAAAATTAGCTAAATGCTGACAATGGTACATAGTCTATTGAAAGCAGAGCCTTTTATTCCCCACTGCCATTTCCTCAGCACATAGAACAGTACCTGATACTCTAAGTACCTCAGTCATTATTTGTTTAATTAAATAATAATGACAATAAAATTGGAGTTTCTTATGTAGTCATGGATGACTTTCTGGAATCATTGGATTGGACCAAATTAAAAAAATTCTGCCCAAAGCATTGCCTCTACAGAACACACCTCCATACTTCAGCAAACAAGTAATAATGCAATGTGGAACACATTTTATTTGGAAGATTTATAGAGAATAGTAAAAATGATGAGGAAGAGAAAGAGCATGATATGATCTGTGACTTGAAGGAATATATATATAGCTGAGGAAGGCCCAAACAGCAAGAATAACTTGCTGCATGGTATTCTAGGTTCCTTGCAGCAAATCTGCAACTACAGCAGTCATTTAACTGTGACCTTATTTATTACTTACAAAACTTTCTCTTTCACATGACTGAGCACTCGGTGGAGTGATTAAGCAGAACTTCTCGTTGAAAATTTGATACTAAATGACCCTTGAAAAAGAAGTAAAAATTCTTAATAGGGCTGAGTGAAAAATGAATTCCAGGTAAACAGACAGGTACAAAGAAGTAAGAATGTGAAGATATCACTAGAATAGAGTGAGCAATTCATTTTGAGGGAACTCAGGTATCTCCTGGAACATATGAGAAATAAGGGTAGAAAGGATCATTGAGGCTACACTTCTGAGAACTTTTGGTGTCTAACAAAGGAGGTTACGCCTTGAATCATTAGCGGAAGTCGCAACCTGAAGGGTTTTTAAAAAGTGAGAGGTGTGATCAAGGTTGTATTTCTGAAAGTAAATCTGAGTTTTTGTTGGTTTTGATTGATTATAAAGGCAGATCCTCAAATCCTACAACAACAGGGGCCCATTGCTCAAATCCAGTAGCCAGTTCATAAAGACCTGAATGGCTATGGATGGGGGTGGATGGAAGAGAAATTATGATGGTTTAAATTGAAGAGACAAAAAAATCCCACAAGTGTTAAAGATGACATCGAAGTTTACAAGTGTTGGTAAAAAAATACTGAATAAATATATGAATAAAATAACCAAATAAATACGAATAAAAAGAAGAAAATAAGGACTTCTCATAGTATCTCTGTCATCTTTCCATTGGAATATGATTAATTGCCTAGAAGGAAATTCATAGACAGTTTTACTTGGTTTAGAAGAAAATATCCTTTTGTTAAACAAGATAGTTTTTAGCAACAAGAATAAATTTGAAATGCAAATCACTTTATTCCTCAATCATTTTAGAACTCTAAAAATGTTATACAATTTCCTTTGGAATAACAACCCAAATACTTGGTTAGATAGATTAATGACAGATCTGTCCAACAATCAAATGGTACAATGGGAAAATAATCACGTGGTCTCTAAGATAGTAATTAACTTAGTTTGAGAGTAGGTGGCATTAGACAAGAACCAAAATGTTGGAAGTCAGAGAAATGGAACAGACACATAAATCCAGGTAGGGAAGAACATGTCAAGTATTGACTCCAATTAGCTACATGTCATCCACAGATATAACAGATTTTAACCTGGAAGAAGATGCAGACGTGCAAGGAGTTAAAAAGTGTACAATTTTAACTGAAAAATATGTTGAGGGGAAAAAAAGTAGAAGCTAGAATGGTTAAAAATAAATAAAATCTGATTCTCAGGCTTTTCATGCCCTTTGATGGTTTTATAGTCACACAAAGAAAACAAAGTAATAAAATATGCAGTGTTTGATACTTTTGACTGACTGCTTGTGTTAAGTAACGTAGAGGAAATGTTGCATGACTTCATAACACCTTGGTGCTGAACCATGTTCAATCTTCACTTACCAAAAATATAGCCAACATTTTCCACTTTCTTAGGAAGTTTGGTTAGTTGTTCATTTATTTTAAGAGCTGCGGTTGGGCTTCTCAGCTAGCAAAAAGAAAGTGAACTTTACCAGGTTTTTATCTGATTTCCTAAAACTATGCAGTTTATGTCTAGAAGTGTTTACTCAAGCCTTTGTCACAGATCACACTGTGTGTCATGCCTTCCCTAGCAAAAATATAGTACTGAAATTTTGAAATGTAATGATGAGATTCTGAGGGACATGTGGTGAGGGAAGAATAATCTGAGGTAGATTTGATGACACAGGCTGGGGGCCAGATTATGGAAAGCCTTGGAGAACAAAGTATTTGGAGTGTTATTCTAAAGGTAATTGTAAACCATTCTTAGATTTCTAAAGTGATTGAGGAATAAAATGATTTGCTTTTCAAATTTATTCTTGTTGCTAAAAATTATCCTGGTCTAACAAAAGGTTATTGTCTTCTAAACCAAGTAAAACTTTCTGTGTATTCTCTTTATGGCAATTAACTGAGTTACAACATGGTTTCATAGGACTCTCTTATTCTTGTTTTAGGTACATAATACATTGGTTGCAAGGATATTCACTCACGCGTCATAGTTCTCAACAAAATGGTTGAATGACTGGTGGAGTGATTGAATTAATAAGTGATTTCCAATACCATTTTCTTATGAATTTTGTTGAATCAAAGTTGGAGGTTATAATTAAAGATATTTTAACTTGATATTCTCTGAAATTTTATGAGAATTAAAACAATGCTATCATAAATTGTTATTTCAAATGTGCTTTCAAAAAATTGTATTTAGTTAGATTCCTAAAACACTCTTGCTGGGAAGAAAGAGCAAATTTAACTGCTCCCAGTTTACAGGGGAGGTAATTAACCCTCTTTGGCAAAGTTCCATGACAGTGTCAGAGGCTGAAATCTGGACAGGCCTAACCATATAGAGCACTTCTTCGCTTCCAATTTTGCTATTATCCATTGAACCATGATTATTCCATGCAATGGAAACATGAGCTGGACAATACTCTTAAATTTGACTTATTCTGAAAGGCATTTACTTAGACTGCAAATCCCTGAATACAAAGGGGAACTTGAATAACAGACTGGAAGACTGGAAAGTGCCTGAAAGTTCTGAGGTTGACAGTGATTTGGTTGGCTTTCAGCAGACATTTTTCTTTAAGTGTTACTTCATTGAGCAAGACAATAATGATAATGTTGTTTCACTGACCTTAACCTGCTTCCTGTCATGGGTTTAAATTAGCCAGGATTTTGTCAAAATAGTGCAAATCTCTATGGTATAAGGGTTGAAAAGAATATCCTTACAAAAAATACTGATAATTTGAGGGAAGTTGGTTAAGAAAAGCCTCATGTTTTCAACTTTACCACTTAAATAGAAGAACAGAAGTGTTTGAGGATATCTTTTGTCCTTATGTGGGAAAAAAAATCAAATTAACATATACATTTTATATGGTTATACCACTCTAAATCCTGTTTAACATGTCATTTTTTGCCAAATTTCAGCTTAAGTATTATGTAGAGATATACTAATGTTCTAAAATTTACCTTTCAATCACTGGATTTTATTGGATTTAGGAGAGGGCCTTTAGTTCTTCATTTGCAGTTATAAGATGGTACAGAGGCAACAGTCTGTGTTGGTGAAGAAGGCATAAAATTCTGTTTTTCATTCTGAAGGTTATTACTATGGTAATCTCTCACTGTCTCTGTTTCTCTGTCTCTCTGACTTCCTTTCTCTTTCTTTCTGTGTCTCTCTCTCTCTAATTCTCTGCTCCTGTTAATTTTGAGTTACCTATAGGTAAGTGTCCCTTCTAGGAGCACATCTGTAAATACAACTTATTTGTCATTTAAAGAAACACATTTTCTCTGATTGACTTATTTCACTCAGCATAATATACTCCAGTTCCATCCACATCGTTGCAAATGGCAAGATTTCATTCCTTTTGATGTCTGCATAATATTCCATTGTGTGTGTGTGTGTGTGTGTGTGTGTGTGTGTGTGTGTATACCACATCTTCTTTATCCATTCATCTGTCAATGGACATCTAGGCTCTTTCCATAGTTTGGCTATTGTGGACATTGCTGCTATAAACGTCGGGATGCACGTGCCCCTTTGGATCCCTACATTTGTATCTTTGGGGTAAATACCCAGTAGTGCAATTGCTGGGTCGTATGGTAGCTCTACTTTCAACTTTTTGAGGAACCTCCATACTGTTTTCCAGAGCCTGGTGATGGGTATTACAAAGGGCACGTACTGAATGGATCACTGGGTGTTATGCACAAACAATGAATCATGGAACACCACATCAAAAACTAATGATGTAATCTATGGTGATTAACATAACATAATAAAATTTTAAAAATGTAAAAAAAATAAAGAAACACATTTTCAAAGAAATACATAACTATTGTAATACGTTATTTTGGATTAAGTATATAGAAAATTTCTCTCAATTAAAAATTGGAGCCATTTTCAAAATTAGACTTCAAACATAGAGTTTATAAATTCCAAGAACAGCATTTAAAGTGATATTCTTTTAAAATGAAACTCATTTTATTAAAGATTTGCTATGAGTTTGTCTATTGAGATATGTATATATAAAAAAAACTGATATTGTTTCAAAGGTGGGAGGAAGAAAGAAAAATATCATGTGTATTTAGCCTGGTGATCTAATTGCCCTTAAACCCAATGCACATGTGCACTAGTTCAGTTTTGATTTGCCTCGTGTACATTTCTTTGTATGTGAGTGGAAGCCACAGGCACATCCTGTTTTTGTTGCCACAGGATATTTTCTCTGGCTAATCCTTGCTGCAAATTGATGTCTCACAAGCACTGCAGTTAGTATTGACATCCCCCTACCCCCGCAACACACACCATGGAATCTTGAAAACTATTGTTTTTCATTGGGACCTATTTCAGTTCAATATTGGAATATGTGGGTCCTATGTATGCTATGGAGTTTTTAGATTTAGGATTAGCCCAACAGTGGATAAAATTGTTAAAAAGGCTTTCATTCTTTTTCTTACGGTTTAAATTTTCTATAAAATAAAGCAATCATTTAAGATTCTATGTATTTATTTTATTATTTTTTAAAAATATTTTATTTATTTATTTGAGAGAGAGCACACATACTCTCATGAAACCACGAGGGCGAGGAGGGGCATAGGAAGAGGGAGAAGCAGACCCCCCACTGAGCAGGGAGCCCCACTCAGGACTTGATCCCAGGACACTGAGATCATGACCTGAGCAAAAGGCAGACACTTAACCAGCTAAGCCACAAGCACTCTAAGATTCTAAATAAATTGACAATAGCAGAGGCTTATGTATAGTCTTGAAAATTTACCTTAAATTTTCATGTAGTTTGTAGGGAAGACATCAGGATTAAGCTAATTTGTGCCTACCTCAAAACATTTTAACTTTTAACTCAGTTAAAAAGATACAATTAATGTTCCATCATTACTTGTTAATTTAAGTGATTATATGCCTGACTTTCACTAAGATTAAGTTCAAATGAGGTAAAATTTCAAATAGAAACTCCTTTAGGAAAAATCCTGCTTGATTTTAATGTTAAATCTTGTGGTCAGTATTTTCCAGAGTTACAAAACCAGTATTATTCTTTGACTATCTTCAGTAAATATGAGAACGACTCATAAATGTAATGACAGAGAAAGAGATAATCTGTTATCATTTATAGATTCCTTATTTTTCTATAATTATTTTCTTTACCCCATTATACCCTTTTTAAGATAAATACATGCACCCAGTTTGGAAGGGTGATATCTATAGATATCACATAACACCCTTACATAATTTAAATTTTAATTTTTTTCTCTCAGCTTATTAAACAAATTCATATGATATTTAAATATGTAAGTACAAAAACAGTATGCTTCTACCAGGTATGTCCTTAAAGGATGTCATTCTTCTTTGTGATTTTTATCAAGCCATCAATTGAATACCTAAAATGTTAAGTAGGCTTTTAAGAAAACAAATATTATATAGAGCTTCTGTGTGATAATGCTGCCTCATAATTATATTGTATTTTATTTATACAATATATCTACTTTTTTAAAGATTTTATTTATTTATTTATTTGAGAGAGAGGAGAGAGAGAAAGAGAGAGCATGAGTGGGGGTAAGGGGCAGAGGGAGAGGGAGAAGCAGGCTCCCCACTGAGCAGGGAGCCTGATGCGGGGCTGGATCCCAGGACCCCGAGATCATGACCTGAGCCGAAGGCAGATGCTTAACCGACTGAGCCACCCATGTGCCCCACAATATATCTATCTTAACCAGTATTCTGTAAGCCATGCTCTTAAAAGGCATTGTCTCATTAGATCACTCTACTAGACATAGGAGGTGATTACTAAATATAAATAGTTTGAGTACTGTGTAGAAGTAGCAAAAACCCTCCTTTTGCTGCCTTTGTACTCTCTACTTATACTCTGACTCTCACATATACAGATTCATTATATTACTTTATAAAGGTATCCATCCATGCGTTCCCATTTAAAATACAACATATGTAATATTTATCTTGAATGTGCTTCTCAGAACGTTCTCATCTAAAGCTCCTTCCTAGTAAAAGTGTCAAGAGTGCTGTTGATACGGTATAAAAAGTAAAGGGTGGACAAGGGTGGTGGAGTCTTTCACAAGGAGGAAGACGATATAGAAGGCAAAATGTTGGGAAAAAGGAGAAAGTTACATGCTACTTGGCAGACCACGGGCCTCTTCAATAAAATGTAATCTTAGTTTGATGTCAACAGCTCTTGACAATAATCTCTGGTCTAACTTTTCAACCCTGTGTCTTTTCCATGTTATCTCTGTACCCAACATGCATTTAATTCCAACTGAATACTATAATTGAAATTCCCATGCCTTTGAATGCATCCTTGACATTTCCAAAGGCTCTTCCAACAGTAGGTTATTTTCTTCTCTCCAGTCAGTGAATCTCGACTTATCCTTTAAGATCCAATTCAGAGGCTGACTCTGTGACACCTTTCTGTATTCTTCCAAGCAGAATCACCAGCCCCTCCCTCTGATCTCAGTATAATTTATGGAATATAGTAAAGCACTTAATCCCACTGAATTGTAGCTGCTGTCTTGTTTTACCAACCAAAACAAGAGCAATTTGGAGAGTGTGAAATTAAATTGAATAACAACCACAGGAAACAAACCACGGGCATTGCACAAACTTACTTTTAACCAATCAGAGCCAAAGTGTATTTGTAAACAACAACAACAACAACAACAAATATATATATATGAAATCTGGTAGGACTTTCCTCTAACATTAATTTTTGTTTTATGATTGCTTTACAACATTTTGATGGAAAGAAGATTATATACAAATTGCATTCTTTGTGACTTCCTCTTTTGATGCCATTAGCAACATATTAACTAACTATAGTGTTTATGAGCACAGGGAAGTTTTCCAAAAAGGAGTCTGAAATTTAGTTTCACAATTACCTGGATTGGAATGCTACATTAAATGCATTATAACTTTGTATTGAGTTGTGTGTGTGTGTGTTGGTGGGAGGGTGGATTTAAAGGGCTTGGAGACCATATGTTGATATTCTTTTGATATGTAAGAAACATGCCAGTTTTGTTTCCTATCCCTTCCTAAATGTTTTTAGAGGTTGCCCTGTACACTAGTTGACAAAAATCTCACAGTGTTGATGTTTAAGGGCTGTTGATTGCTGGCAGCAAAGAATTCCAACTGTGCTGGCACCCGAGATAGCATCTCCACATTTTCTTCCAGGATCATCACCTTTGTTCTAAATAGCTCCCTCATAGTGTGAACAGAAGTCATATGTTTTAGATTTTCTGCCTTGGCACCCAGGAAATCAGTATGATTGAGTAAACATATTAAGCTTCCCCTGCATTTCCAGCCTGAACAGATGTTAAGTACAAGCTGATCCACCTACGTTCAACCCGAGAGACTCTACATCCACAGACTGTTTCATTTTCCTCTTTCAATTTATATAGAGGCATAGATTCTTGCTGGCGTGTATAAATGTACCATTTAAGGCAATCAAAATGGCTCCACATCTCACTTGATTTCCACAATTGTTGCTGTAACGATGGACTACTGAGGAGAGAAACTTATTTCCCTGGCAGATCTTCCCACGTTGAAGCAACATGTTCGTGGAAAGCCAATATGTAGTCATTATAGCACAATTCCTCACAATTTCACAATTCACTAACAGTATGCATTTTCACAATGTAAAGCTGATTTTCCTTTAACCAAATAAAACATGAAAAGAGGGCTGGAAGCAATGGGCAATCTAGATCATTAGATGATTGATGTAAAATTAGAGAACATTTAGCCTGGAATAGATTGCAAACATCAGGGAGCTCAGAAAACGTGTAAGTTCTGTATTTTGAGGAAATATTTTGTTGATGCTCTTGCAGCTGTGGTAGCAACCTACCAATTAAAAAAAAAAGCTCAAAATAATTTACCTTCTACTTACTTCTGTTACTATTTACAATTATTTCACATCACACATTCTTTTCTTCAAAGTTCTCAACTTGTTCACCAGAAGAGAATTTTCAGCTGTAATTCCATACCTCCTCCATTCATAGTGTTGATCTCACCTGCCAGACAAATAATTGGAACCAAGTAATCGCAAGCCTAGAATTTTGTATTTGTCATGGTTAGTATTTTAATGTTGTGAGAATCGTCTGAGTGGCACCTGGGTGGCTCAGATCCTTAAGCCTCTGCCTTCGGCTCAGGTCATGATCTCAGTGTCCTGAGATCCAGCCTGCGTTAGGCTTCCTAATCAGCGAGGAGTCTGTTTCTCCCTCTCCCACTGCCCTTCACCCTCACTTGTGCTGTCACTCTCTCTCTTTCAAATAAATGAATAAAATCTTTAAAAGAAAAAAAAAGAATTGTCTAATGAAGAGTTATAGTATTTGAAAGATAGTCCCTGTGAATAAGTCAAAATAAAACCAAGTGATAGACCAAGTCTCTATCATTGTAACTTACAGTGTTTTCTATTTCCAAATATTATGATTTTCTTTTAGTCGTAATGAAAGATAGCATTTATTGAGTTCTCTTTTAGTAGTAATGAAAGATAGCATTTATTGAGCACTTAACTATGCATAAACACTGTGAACAACTCTTTAGCTATCACAGTTGATGGTGTAAGTACTGTAAACTATACTGTCTCTAAAAACACACCTGGTCTTCAAATTCTATGTTCTTTATAGTATAGGAAGGCTTAAAAAAATGGAGGTGAGAGAGGGAAACAGAGACATCAGAGTAAAAGTGAGAATAATACAGTCTGATGAATTATGTAATAATGCACATGGTATTACGGCAGCATAGGTAGGGGACTGGTGGGGCAGAAGAACCTTTCTAGTTAAGTGGCATTAAAACATTGACTGAGTTTTTTAAATGGAATAGATTTGTTAGCTCCCCCAAAAAAGAGAAATCTAAACTGAAGGAAGGAAATAGTTGTAAAAGTTCACAGAATTATGAAACAAATTATATATTCCATTTTAAGGAATATGAAAAAAAGATAACCAGAAAAAAGTAATGAAATTATTTTTATTGTGGGTGGTCACTGACTTATGAACCAATTATAAGAGTATTAACAAACATTAGCCATATACTGGATGAATTTTCAATGTTTTATATATATATATATATATATGTATATATATATATATATATATGACAAGACATTGAAAATTCAGAGACCCTGAGTACTTATTGTCTTTGTGCATTTCCTAGTACTACATCATGTGAAGAAATCACTGAATAAGGGCAACAGGAATTGAGATAATATTTGCAATGATAATGATACTAGGAAGGAACACAGCCTTGGATTACCCTCCAGGGGGCCAGAAAATACTGGCTCTTTCACTAAATAACTAACTAATGCATCATTTCTCTTAATTACTTATTCATATTCAGCATTCTAAAAATTCATATGATTTTATTAATCCAGAAGACTGAATTGGGTTAATGGTATTTGTGGGTGTTAGACTAGTGTAGAAAAATATTGGCTCTAGTCTATGATTAATGAGATGGGCATTGCAGATTCAAGATTGATGAGATGGACATTGCAATCCAGAGGAGAGGTTTGTGGGTGGTTAACAAAAAGAAAAAGAATCCTCCCATGGTGTGAAGGCACAGGGAGTGAGTGAATATTTTACCTGGATGATAGATGTAGGAGGGTTACTAATAGTTGGTAGTTGTAGGCAATGCCTCCCTATTGTTGTAGCCTTCTTGCAATGAGGCAGGGCCATGAAACAAGTTAGAGCTGAAGGCGTTTGAGTAGAATAGAGGTGTGTTGCTTTGCAGAACACTCCAGCAATCACTTCCTTTGCTAGGGCAACCATAAGGCTTTGTGTGGAGATGGTACAATCCCAGAGAAAAATGACCTCAATCATTGAAGTATTTCATGGCACCCAAATATATTGGAGAATTTGGATCCTAGGTGGTTTTGTGAGAGCAAGAAATAAGTGTTTAATGTTTTAAGCCACTTCAGTGTTAAAGTCAATTGTTACATCTGCAAAGCCTATCTTATCCTGAACAATACAGTTTATCAGAAAGTCTGAAAAATAGGGAAATAAAGTAGTCCTTGTACCATAGTAAATGGCTATGAAGCAGAATATTATCTAAAACATTCCATTCTTTATATTAGTGAAAATTTGTTATATTTGCCAATATTTAGAGCTGCAATAGTGTATTTACATGGATCCAATTGGATTAACCAGTACATATTCATTTTCTGTAGATGTATTTAAGAAACAAGCCCAGCAATGTCATTAAATGCATGGACAAAATGAGCAATGGAACATTTTATACTTCTTATTGAGAAATGAACAAATATTATTTCACTAATGAAAACTACCACTATAATATGACATTAAGATTGAAGAGGTTCTTTTCTACCAAAGGACAAATTCTAGAAAAGACAAATTCTAGAAACAAAACACTGTTGCCATGGCAACACATACTTCAGCTTTTAACCTTTCATCACACAGAAAGGATTTTAAAACATTTTTATATTTTCATAGACTGTAATAATAATGCTGACCTCTGAAGTTGGCATTTTCTGGAAGCTAGTAATTGGCAAAGCCTCAGGCCCTCAACACTGACCAATTTACTAGAGAGATGTACCCAGGTTTCTCATGAATTCTAAAAATTCATTTTCTCAGCTCAGAAACTTAGACAAAAAGAGTCCTACCTGCATTATTTGAATAATGCATATTTTAAAACAAATATTTTACTTAAGTGTCAAATATATCTCTCTTTGAAGCAAACATTTGTATATGGGCATATGCTGCATGTCTGTGTAGGTGTGGGCGCACATGTATATAACTGTGTATGTGTGTAGGTAAGTCTCTTATTTTTTTAACCAAAATTACTGTTAAGTCAGAAATCCCGTGATATGGTACAAAGAGTATAAATGAGATTATATTAGTTGTCTATTGCAATAATAATAACAGTACAAACTTTTCAGCTAAAATAAGGCAAATTTGTTCTTTTTTTTTAAGATTTTATTTTTTATTTATTTGACAGAGACACAGTGGAAGAAGGAACACAAGCAGGGGGAGTGGGAGAGGGAGAAGCAGGTTTCCCACTGAACAGGGAGCCTGACATGGGGCTTGATCCCAGGACCTTGGGATCAATGACCTGAACTGAAGACAGACACTTAAGGACTGAGCCACCCAGGCACCCCTATTTCCTATTTTCTATGGGTCAAGAGCCTGGGCAGGAGTTAGCTGAGTTTTCTGCATCAGGATCTTAAAAGACTGAAATCAAGGTGTTGGCCAGGACTGTGGTTTCATCTGAGGCCCGACTGGGGAATGTATCTTTGCCCAAGCTCAAGTGGTTCTTGACAGTATTTAGTGAGTACCTGAAAGCCTATTGGACTCAGGGCCTCAGTTTCCTGTTGGCTGTGTGTGGTGGCCACCCTCAGTTTCTTGCTGGGTGGCCTTTTCCTTGTGGCAGCTCACAACATGGAAGTTTGTTTCTTCAAAGCCAGTAAAGAGTTTCCTAGCAAAGATGGGCTTCAATCTCATGTAATGTTGTCATGAACGCATAATCACATAGTCCCATATTCATTCATTACTTAATGGTACATGTAAGGGAGAGCACAAAGGCATTATCACCAGAAGGTGGGGAATATGAGAGCCACACTAAAGTCTTATCCCACAGAGATTTTCACCTTAGTCCACATGATTAGAAGTTATTTGAAGACAGTTTTGTATATTTCAAAAAAATTTCTGTTTGAATGAATGTCATTAAATGGCACACGGTAATTAAAACTTTTACAAAAGTGTGTCACAATTACTTACTATATGTTCCTTTTCTTGCAGAAAGCATTTATAAAAATTTCATACACGTTTAAAACATATGTATATGTCCAAAATAACTCTTTCCATATCATTAGTTCTTTTTTTTTAATAAAGATTTTTTATTTATTTATTTGACAGAGAGAGACCCAGCAAGAGAGGGAACACAAGCATGGGGAGTGGGAGAAAGCAGGCTTCCCACGGAGCAGGGATCCCGATGTGGGGCTAGATCCCAGGACCCTGGGACCATGACCTGAGCTGAAGGCAAACACTTAAATGACTGAGCCACCCAGGTGCCCCTCCATATTATTAATTCTTACCTTAGGCTAGCTACATTGTTGAGGCAGTGTTGCATAAAGAAAGGAATCTGCATACCAATGACCAAAAAGACCTAGTTTCTGACCTAGAACAATAATTTGATGGTGAGTGTAACATTTTCTAAATATCTAATATGCCAGACTATCAGTTTTACTATCTACAAATTTCTTTTATTTTTTTGCTTATTTAGCTACACAAATGTAATTAACTGGTATGTAGCAATCAAAAATTTAACAAAATTATGTCACAATTACTTACTATGTGTTTCTTATTAGTAATACCTGCTTGGTAAATATAAGGTTTGAAAAGGGCCTAGTAGTTGGGGTGCCTGGGTGGCTGAGTCATTAAGCGTCTGCCTTCAGCTCGGGTCATGGTCCCAGGATCCTGAGATCTAACCCCGCATTGGGCTCCCTGCTCAGCTGGAAGCCTTCTTCTCCCTCTCCCACTCCCCTGGCTCGTGTTCCCTCTCTCGCTGTGTCTCTCTCTGTCAAATAATTAAATAAAAAAAAATCTTTAAAAAAGAAAAGGGCCTAGTATATAGTAGTATATAATATACTGTCTCCTTAAATGAATTATATAATTATCAAGACCATACTTATGTATACATTCAAGAATATTTAAATAGACATTGCATTATATTAGTATAGTATAGTAAAAATGGGCAGAAAATCTGAATAAATAAATACCTACCTACCTACCTACCTACATACATACATATATACCAAGCTCATATATACAGAGAACAAATGGATGGTTGCCAGAGGTGGGGGTAGGAAATGGTAGAAATGAGTGAACTGTTTTTGTTTTTGTTTAGTTTAAATAAATTGAATTTTAAAAATCTACATAGAATTATATTTCCAGATATTCTTTTAAAATGCCAGGTCAGGAGCACCTGGGTGACTCAGTCAGTTAAGTGTCTGACTTTGGCTCAGATCATGATCTTGGGATCCTGGAATTGAGTCCCACATCAGACTCCATGCTCAGCAGGCAGTCTGCTTTTCCCTCTGTCCCACCCCCTGCTTGTGTGCTCTCTCTCTCATAAATAAATAAATAAATAAATATCTTTAAGATGCCAGATCACGTATGTATTTAATCATTCAATTTATAGTGTTTTATTTTTCAATTAATTTTTAAAATAACCAGCATATCTGTGTGCTTAGCATTATTCTAAGTAGTATTAGAGTAGTGAAAAAAACAAACAAAAATTCATGTCTTCACAGAGCTTATGGTCTAAATTGGGGTCAGTGGTTAGAGAAGTCATGAAGAAAACTATACAAAGTATTGGAGATAGTAAGTGATGTGGAGAAAAATAACGCAAGGAGAAAATGCACAATCATTTTTCATTTATTGATCATTTACCAGCACTGGGCATTAGAGACACCCAAAAATAGTACTAAGCATTTTCCCTGAGGCTACATTGTACTTAGTGAGACTGCCACGGGAAGGGGTAGTTTCAGTGGGTGTTATAGAAGCATAGAAGGGACCCTAAACAATTTTCACAAGCAGCCCAGGAAAAGAAAAATAGTTTTCTGGTTAGATGACACAGAACCTTAACTCAATAGATTCACACATTTAAACATTATCACACATTTCTACATACAAGTGGAGATTTTGCTCCCAAATTAAACACTAATATCATTTTAATTACCTTGACTTCCAATAAAAGATACATGAAAATGTCGAATGACATTTCTCCTGTTTGTCTTTATATTGCTGAATATACCCCAGAGCATTGATGTGGTTTAATATTTCCTTTGTTTTATGCAGAGATGGCCTATTTTGATTAGCTTTATTCTGGGTTTATCCTTACTGCAGAATTAAAGAGATGCTGACCAGGATGTGGTAGCCAGCAGTGACTATTTATTTCCACTATGATGTGATATCCATTATGTTACGTTTTGCAAATTCTTTCTAAGATCAAGGATCTCATTATCTCAGCAAGTATTAGTGACTCCTGGGGAAAAAAAATGGGTGGCCTTTTTGAAGGACAGTTTGAAAATATGTATTATATTTCAAATGTGATTTTTCTTGGTTTATTAATACCTTTTCCAAATTAACCTCAGGAAATAAATTAGAATAAAATAGTTATCATAAAAACTTTTTTATGATAGCAAAAAGTTGAAATAATCTGAATTCTCCCAAGTGAGTGTTGGTTATATAAACTGTGGTACAGGGGTGCCTGGGTAGCTCAGTTGGTTAAGTGTGTGCCTTTGGCTCAGATAATGATCCAAGGGTCCTGGGATCAAGTCCTGCATGGGATTCCCTCCTCAGTGGAGAATCTGCTTTTCCCTCTCCCTCTGCCCCTCTCCCTTGCTCATGCTCTCTCTCAAATAAATAAATAAATACAACCTTTAAAAATTCTTTAAACTGTGGTACATTCTTTAACACCTACCTAGCATCTAAAAAGTATATTAAAAGTGACAATGTTCATTATAATAATGGTATGGCAATATGTTAATAAGTGTTAAGTTGAAAAGTTGGATAAATGCTAGGATGAATAGTGCTATAAAATTTAAACTGCATTTAAACAATAACTCTATTAAACAAGCAGATAAGACTTAAATGTATATGGGTAAATGTTAATAATTTGAGATAATATATTGTAGGTTATTTTCAAATATTTTAATTGGCTATTTCTGTTTTTTGTTCTGAGTGGAATATATATATTCTAATTACATATGTTTTATGTATGTAAATATACATATATTCTACTTAGAAAATATATATATATGCTGACAAATTTAACAATTTAATATAATAAAAATATTTCTGCCTTATATAAACTAAATTCTGGGAGGCAATATCCATTAAATATGGTTTTGAATGTATTAGATGGAATAATACATATAAAAGTATATGGCATAGTTCTGCTATATATTAGAGGCTAAATACTTGTACTGAAATATGTGTCTAGTAACTTTGACAACCTGAAAATGATTCATTACATGATTTATAATCATTGGAACTTTTCATACTATGTGAAAACCATGCCCTAGTTTATTAGAAGTCAATTAATTTCAGTTAAGGAAAAATGCTAAGCAATATTAGCAGAATTATTTTTCTACATACTATGCTCAGAAGGATCATAGTTCAGGAAAGGCAAAAAGATTCTGCCACAGCTGTAAAATTATATACAGCGCATCTCATTCATTTGACTTTTTGCATGCTTATCAAGTAAGAACTTACAAAATATATTAATTAAAATACAAGTAAACTGGTTTACTCTTGTAAAAGAGAATGTCATCTTTTGACATTATTCTTGTTCTGGGTAGAATTCCTTCATTCCCTGGAGTAGACGTGGGAATCTGCTTCAAATGTGCACTCTGTTTCACTTGGAAACCATACCTGGGCCCCTTTGTTTAAAGCATTACTGACTACACACCTTGGAAGTTTCACTTGTCTGGATTATAGTTTACTGGCAGCTCTGTAAACCATGTGGCAGTTTCAAAAATAAGGGGGTGTGTCATTTAAAATTTCTTCTTGTAATCTCCTTTTAGACGGGTGCCATATGATTAACTTCTATAACACTGCTACTACATCAGTTTTTTTCTGCTTCACTATACTACGGATGATTCTTATGGTCTATCTTCACTAAACTGGGAATAGTCATTGAGGACAACTGTTAAACCAAACTGAAGGTCAGAAAGAGAGAAATCCTTATAAGCTCATTCTGTCTTCCATGGAGAACACTGTGATCTATATGCTATAGATCTAACAAATGGCCTTTAAATGTATAGACAGTTTTACCCTAATCTGGAATTTGTTATGTTCTATTGGCTAAATTGTGTCTCCCCAAAATTCATATGCACCCAATGTAACTGTATTTGAAGATAGGATCTTTTGGAGATAACAAAGATTAAATTAGGTCACAAGGGTGGGGCCCTGATCTGCCAAGATTAATGTCTTTCTAAGAAGAGATACTAGAGGGCGCCTGGGTGGCTCAGATGGTTAAGCGTCTGCCTTCAGCTCAGGTCATGATCCCAGGGTCCTGGGATCGAGTCCCGCATCGGGCTCCCTGCTCCTTGGGAGCCTGCTTCTCCCTCTGCTTCTCTCTCTCTCCCTCTCTCTCTCCCTCTGTCTCTCTCATGAATAAATAAATAAAATCTTAAAAAAAAAAAAAAGAAGAGATACTAGAAAGCTCTTTCTCTAGGTGCACACAAAGAAAAGGTCATGTGAGCACACAGTGAGATGGAGACTGCTTACATAGCCAAGAGAGGAGGCTTCAGAATGCAACCTGGCTTGCCAGCCCCTTGATCTTGGATGTTCCAGGCTCCAGAACTGTGAGAAATACATGTATTTTGTTTAAGTCACCCTGTCTATGGTATTCTGTATGGTAGCTTGAGCTAACTAAAACAGTATAGAAAGTTTTATAATAGGAATTCTAAATTATATGCTCTTTGCTTGAAATTCAAAATTCAAGTTCTTTTGATAATTGAGGGTCCTCTTTTTCAGTTTATCTTTTGTATGTCTTATACAATTCCTTTTATTTGCCTTTCTTCCCACTCAGCCTATCACTCAGAGTGACATTATCCTTAATTGGAAGTTCAGATAAAGTTCTTAATGCAAGCTATATGTAAAATTTTGTACCACATGGCAGCAGGTGAAGCGATTCACTAGTAATATATTAATATTGGCTCATCAATTCTAACAAATGTACCATGCTAAAGGAACATCTTAAAAATAGAGGAAATTGGGGATGGGGGCAAGAGAAGGAGCTATGTGGGAACTTTCTATACTTTCTCCTCAATTCTTCTATAAACCTAAAACTTCTCAAAAAACAAAGTTTATTAATTTAAAAATAAGTAACTATATGTTACAAATTCATTCTTTTTCCCCCATGTAATCAAGAAACACTTATTGAATGACTACTGTGTTTTAGGCCCTGTGAAAAGGAATGAAAGTACCTTCCTGGATGGTCACATAAAGTTCTCCAGTGGGAGAAGAAAAACAAACTACAGAATTCTAAAAAAATAATTACTTTCCAAAATTGTATATGTCAAATCAAATAGTATGTTTTCATTTTAGATCCAGTTCCATTTTTTTTTTTTGTCAAAGCTAAGATTATGTTGCAAGTTTTTGTCATGAATCTTAGTAAATATTTTCAAAATGTTATCTTGGCATTATATTTAACTTGCATAGTAGGTATTTTTAAGGCAAGATTTCCAAAATATATTGAGCAATTTGTGTCCCTTCATATTCTGCATATATTTAAAATTAAGTTACTCTAAGAAAACAAGATGAAGATGATGTAAATTATTTCATTAAATCAGATTTTCATACCTAAGTATTGAAAAACAACAAGGGCCATATTTTAATAATACTTAAATGTGTATTTTAAAAGAAATGGGCTTAGAAGAATTAAAAAAATTCATGGAAACCAATGAAAATGAAAACAAAACTGTTCAAAATCTTTGGGATGCAGCAAAGGCAGTCCTAAGAGGAAAGTATATAGCAATACAAGCCTTTCTCAAGAAACAAGAAAGGTCTCAAATACACAACCTAACCCTACACCTAAAGGAGCTAGAGAAAAAACAGTAAATAAAGCCTAAACCCAGCAGGAGAAGAGAAATCATAAAGATCAGAGCAGAAATCAATGAAATAGAAACCAAAAGAACAGTAGAACAGATCAACACAACTAGAAGCTGGTTCTTTGAAAGAATTAACAAGATTGATAAACCCCTGTCCAGACTTATCAAAAAGAAAAGAGAAATGACCCAAATCAACAAAATCATGAATGAAAGAGGAGAGATCACAACCAACACCAAAGAAATACAAAAAATTATAAGAACATATTATGAGCAACTCTATGCCAGCAAACTACCAAAACTGAACCAGGAAGAAATAGAAAACCTGAACAGACCTATAACCACTAAGGAAATTGAAGCAGTCATCAAAAATCTCCCAATAAACAAAACCCAGGGCCAGATGGCTTCCCAGGGGAATTCTACCAAACATTTAAAGAAGAATTAATACCTATTCTCCTGAAACTGTTCCAAAAAATGGAAATGGAAGGAAAATTTCCAAACTCATTTTTCCAAATTTCCAAACTCCTCCATTACCTTGATCCCAAAACCAAAGAACCCATCAAAAAGGAGAATTACAGACCAATATCCTTGATGACCATGGATGCAAAAATTCTCACCAAAATACTAGCCAATAGGATCCACCAGTACATTAAAAGGATTATTCACCAAGACCAAGTGGGATTTATCCCTGGGCTGCAAGTTTGGTTCAACATCCACAAATCAATCAACGTGATAACAATATATTAACAAAAGAAAGAACAAGAATCATATGATCCTCTCAATAGATGCAGAAAAAGCATTTGACAAAGTACAACATCCTTTCTTGATCAAAACTCTTCAGAGTATAGGGATAGAGGTTACATACCTCAATATCATAAAAGCCATCTATGAAAAACCTACAGCGAATATCATTCTCAATGGGGAAAAGCTGAGAGCTTTCCCCCTAAGGTCAGGAACGCGGCAGGGATGTCCACTATCACCACTGCTATTCAACATGGTATTAGAAGTCCTAGCCACAGCAATCAGACAACAAAAATAAATCAAAGGCATCCAAATCGGCAAAGAGGAAGTCAAACTCTCACTCTTTGCAGATGATATGATACTTTATGTGGAAAACCCAAAAGACTCCACCCCAAAACTGCTAGAACTCATACAGGAATTCAGTAAAGTGGCAGGATATAAAATCAATGCACAGAAATCAGTGGCATTCCTATACACCAACAAGACAGAAGAGAGAGAAATTAAGGAGTCAATTCCATTTACAATTGCACCCAAAACCATAAGATACCTAGGAATAAATCTAACCAAAGAGGCAAAGGATCTGTACTCCAAAAACTATGAAATACTCATGAAAGAAACTGAGGAAGACACAAAGAAATGGAAAAACATTCCATGCTCATGGATTGGAAGAACAAACATTGTGAAGATGTCAATGCTACCTAGAGCAATCTACACATTGAATGCAATCCCCATCAAAATACCATCCACTTTTTTCAAAGAAATGGAACAAATAATCCTAAAATTTGTATGGAACCAGAAGAGACCCCGAATAGCCAGAGGAATGTTGAAAAAGAAAAGCAAAGCTGGCTCCATCACAATTCCGGACTTCCAGAGCTGTTATCATCAAGACAGTAGGGTACTGGCACAAAAACAGACACATAGATCAATGGAGCAGAATAGAGAGCCCAGAAATGGACCCTCAACTCTATGGTCAACTAATCTTTGACAAAGCAGGAAAGAATGTCCAATGGAAAAAAGACAGTCTCTTCAACAAATGGTGTTGGGAAAATTGGACAACCACATGCAGAAGAATGAAACTGGACCATTGCTTTACACCACACAAAAAAATAGACTCCAAATGTTTGAAAGACCTAAATGTGATACAGGAGTCCAACAAAATCCTAAAGGAGATCACAGGCAGCAACCTCTTCGACCTCAACGGCAGCAACTTCTTCCTAGAAACATCGCCAAAAGCACGGGAAGCAAGGGCAAAAATGAACTATTGGGATTTCATCAAGATAAAAAGCTTTTGCACAGCAAAAGAAACAGTCAACAAAACCAAAAGACAACCAACAGAATGGGAGAAAATATTTGCAAATGACATATCAGATAAAGGGCTAGTATCCAAAATCTATAAAGAAATTATCAAATTCAACCCCAAAGAACAAATAATCCAATCAAGAAACGGGCAGAAGACATGAACAGACATTTTTCCAAAGAAGACATCCAAATGGCCAACAGACTCATGAAAAAGTGCTCAATATCGCTCGGCATCAGGGAAATCCAAATCAAAACCTCAATGAGATACCACCTCACACCAGTCAGAATGGCTAAAATTAACAAGTCAGGAAATGACAGATGTTGGCGGGGATGTGGAGAAAGGGGAACCCTCCTACACTGTTGGTGGGAAGGCAAGCTGGTGCAGCCACTCTGGAAAACAGTATGGAGGTTCCTCAAAAAGTTGAAAATACAGCTACCATATGATCCAGAAATTGCACTACTGGGTATTTACCACAGAGATACAAATGTAGGGATCCAAAGGGGTACATGCACCCCGATGTTTATAGCAACAATGTCCACAATAGCCAAACTGTGGAAAGAGCCAAGATGTCCATTGACAGATGAATAGATAAAGAAGATGTGGTATATATACACAATGGAATATTATGCAGCCATCAAAAGGAATGAGATTTTACCATTTGCAACGATGTGCATGGAACTGGAGGGTGTTATACTGAGTGAAATAAGTCAATCAGAGAAAGACATGTGTCATCTGACCTCAGTGATATGATGAATTCTTTTTTTTTTAAAGAGTTTATTTATTTGAGAGAGAGAGAATAAGAGATAGCACGAGAGGGAAGAGGGTCAGAGGGAGAAACAGACTCCCCGCTGAGTAGGGAGCCCGACGTGGGACTCGATCCCGGGACTCCAGGATCATGACCTGAGCTGAAGGCAGTCGCTTAACCAACTGAGCCACCCAGGTGCCCGATATGATGAATTCTTAATCTCAGGAAACAAACTGAGGGTAGCTGGAGTGGGGGTGGGGTGGGAGGGATGGGGTGGCTGGGTGATAGACATTGGATAGGGTATGTGCTATAGTAAGTGCTGTGAATTTTGCAAGACTGTTGAATCACAGATCTGTACCTCTGAAACAAATAATGCAATATACGTTAAAAAAAAAAAAGATAGCAGGAGGGGAAGAATGAAGGGGAGTAAATAGGAAGGGGAGATGAACCATGAGAGACAATCGACTCTGAAAAACAAACTGAGGTTCTAGAAGGGAGGGGGGTTGGGGTATGGGTTAGCCTGGTGATGGGTATTAAAGAGGGCATGTTCTGCGTGGAGCACTGGGTGTTATGCACAAACAATGAAACATGGAACAGTACATCAAAAACTAATGGTGTAATGAATGGTGATTAATATAACAATAAAAACTTTAAGAAAAAATTAAAACAAATAAATAAATAATAATTTGATTAACAAAAAAATAAAAGGGGGGAATAAATCCCTAAAAAGAAAAATTAAAAAAAAATAAAAGAAATGGGCTTTTTTCAGAATATCAATTTAAAGTGTTTTAAGTTATTTATAGAAAAAACAGATATATGGTCGATATAATAAAACAACAAAGCAATTTTTGTTTATTATTCCATTCTCATTTTTTTAAAGCAGCAGTAACCTGAAATGTTTAAATGGAATAAGAATTTTACTCAACCTCTGAAGAAAATGCTGTTTTATATAAGAGAAAACTAAAAGGCTGACTAATTAAAGAAGAAAATGATTCAGCAGTTGTTTAGCTTAAGAAATTTTTGCAACCCTATAGAGACATTTTCTAGTGAAAACTGAAAAGGATAATTAAGACCTACAGCCTCTAAGGTAATACACAAGACATATTTTTTTTAAACTAAGAATTTCGTTCAAAATGCTCTGGCTATATAAATAAAATTATCACTAGAAAGTGATTCTTTGCTACCAAATGTAAACTTTATCTTTTTTTTTTTTTAAATGATATTCTACAGGAAATCTGTTTCGGAACCATTGATTACATTGAATTTCCAAGGTTAATAGTAAATGGTGTGTGTATGCACTCATGGGTTATTGTTGATTATGGCTAGGCTATTAAACAGCCACCTGAAAATCCTGGGGTATTTCGTACATATCTGAATGGATAGAGAGAAGAGTCAGTGTGCATACTTTTGTAACAACACCTCACGTTAAAGGAAAACTGGAAAAAATGCTCTTTATTAATAAACAAACTAGTAAGAAACAAATCTATACCTCAATATGTTTATATTTGAGATTGTTCTGCATCAGTTACCATTTATACCTATCAATTGAGGAGGTGAATTCCCCTAAATCCTTAAAAAAAAAACAAACCCAAAAACATAAAGGACCTAACTTCAAATGACATATCTATAGAATATAGAATAGTCTTTCTGATTATTCTCACCCAGAACTTAGCTTATTTTCTGAGGCTATGATATTGTTCAAGCATATTACAATTTAAAAAATCACCAAATACCTGTATTTTTGTGCATGTGTACATCTTTCTTTCCTCAGCTAGATTATGAATCCCTAAACACAAAATGTGTATTACATATGCATTTGTTTTGACTCTTTCTTAATATTTCTAACATTGGAGGCACTAAAACATGTTATTTGAAGAAGAATAATTAAAAAAATGAAAGAGAAGGAATTGTAACATGTTGGATGATTTAAGTTATGTGAACTGTGGAGTTACTCTAAGTCTTTTGAGTGTGTTTTCCAAGTTATATCCCAGGAAAATTGATAAAATTTAAAATAATTGATTCAAGATGAGAAATCTAAAGTACTTCAGAATAGTAGATGTGTTAAAAGAAGCAGCAAAGTATTATTCATTGTTCTCCCCCTGCACAATACAGCACGGTTAGGAGAAGTTCTAGTCTCAGCAGAACTTGACAATAGCAGGTCAAAGGAAGGCTCAGCATGCTCTACCAAGAATCACTTGACCTCCATGTATGCATTCCAATGGTTATATGTGAGGGTTTTGGGTCATAATTTACTTAATTAGCTTGCTTTGCTTTCTTAGATTTAGAAACAAGAATAGTTTAAATACTAAGTATTCGAAGAACAGGATTGTTTATTCATGTTTCTGAAAGTTGTGTAATTTTCTCTGTGAAATGTGAAGATGAAAATTAAACTCAACGAGTATTATCAACATTACTATAAAATGTTAGTAAAGTTCCATGTCTATGTGAAAAAGGGTGGGGTTATTTTGGAGGTCTTATTTAAGTAGAGTAGGGGTCACTGTTTTCATGAGCTCTTTTAGCATCTCATAGAACAGACTCTGTTCCCCTTTTGTCACTTTTGTCAGAATCTCTGTTTCTTTTCATCCATATTGCTGCCTTGACCAGATATAAAAGTTTTTATTAGTTTAATGCCATTCTCTCCACACTTCAAAATTTTAATATAAATTTTCGTTATGGTTATCTTTGTAGAGTTCCTATAAATGCATAGCAAATTTAAGACAAGAATGAGAAATATACATACACCCAAAATAATGCATATATTCCTACAGAATTAGATCCAACCTTTCTTTCTCACAAAGTTAAACTGAATTTCATTTATTGGTAATTCTTGATTACTAGGAATTCTTCGGAGAGACTATATCTGTTCTGTTTTACTATTTAATGGAATCATCTAGCACTATAATTTAATGTGAGTTGCTTCAATTGCTTTTGCAGGTAGATGAGGGACAAATTTTAAATCAGAAATAAATCACTGAAGTATGTCATTGCCTTAATACTATTACCAAGCACCCCTTAAATAAAATGGCACATATATTTCTAAATTTTCACTAGTATTTTAAACAACATAAAAGCCTTATGTAGAGAAAAGTAATTACAATCTAAGCAGTATTTATTGGAAGTAACTTCCAAGCAATGAGAATGGTATCATGAAACATTGAAAATTTGAAGGCGTTTAAGGATATTCATCCAATTATTTGTGCCAAAGTTATAAATAGTAATTTACAATAAATTGTTAAGTCAACAATTTATCACAGAAAATAATGAATTTATTGTCTCCTCACAAGAATCACACAATGACACACAAACACACATCCACACACTCGTACTACACCCACATCTACCACAACCACACACACTGCCACACACAGTGTTCAAAGATTATTCTGTAATTTGTTAATGGCTCAATGAAAAGGGGAATAGATGATTACATGAAATATTTACATGCCAGGAGTTATCTTTTAATACAGCTCAGACTTTGAAGTACAAAAAAGTATCACAACAAGCAATATTTCTTATCTGGGTTAATCCACTATCCTCTCAGGAATTAGGCAAAACCATTAGATGTCTTCCCATATACAACATACAGGCACATTTAAGCAACAACACTACCTACTTGACAAATGGGATTACATTTTATTGGAATGGTTTGTTTTTTTTTCCCTGGCAGTTGATATTAGCTATATGATATAATGATTGCTTTATATAAAACAAAATTAGTATTCAGAATGTGCTTTAAATTGTACAAATTTTTTTTTGAATTTTGGTAGCAAGAGTGTTCATATTTTAACTGCTAATAATACAGTTATATTACTCTTATAAAAAGCTCATTCTATAGATATATAATTGTCCATGAATGACTTTTTAAGGAACACAAATGCAATTATATGCAATTAAAAGAAAATTGGAATATTAAGGAAAGGGCATACAATTTGCCGGTAGCACTTTCTATTGTTACCACAGTTGGATTGCTTAAGATGCTGGATTGAGGTCATTTTCTTAGTCATCTTCATGCTCCACTAACAAAAATCTGTGCTTTCAGCTTTTCTCTGAAGTGGCCCTGTCTCAAGGATTTTCAGGATGTGTTTCCTAAACTGTATATGCCTTTTAATGTTATCTTAACTTGGTAAACACACTAGCAAAAACCAAGAATCTCAGAACAATGCTAATTTCTCAAGCTAACCGGCATGTCGGGTAGAACAAATTGAAAACACTACAAGATGGGCAACGCCAGTTATAAAGATCCACTGTCAAGACCAATTTTTTTTTAAGATTTTATTTATTTATTTGACACACACACACACACACACACACACACACACACACACACACACACACACAGAGTAAGCACAAGCAGGGGGAGTGGCAGACAGAGGCAGAGGGAGAAGCGGGCTCCCCACAGAGGAGGGGGAGCCCAATGTGGGACTGGATCCCTGTACTCCAGGATCATAACCCGAGCGGAAGGCAGTCGTTTAACCAACTGAGCCACTCAGGCGCCCAAGACCAATTTTGTTTTAAAAAGAATGGGTAAAAAGAGAAAGAATCAGTGGCATCTACAGCTGCTTACCGAAGCACCTGGTCAGTGTAATGCACGGCTGATGGTGCTTGTCCCACGTGAACTGGGAGAAAAGGAGCTACAGTCAATGTTAGGCCAGTGTTGCCATGAGACTCCGCGGGTACAGTGAGCTTGATTGAAAGAACCGCACGTGCATTGCCCCTTACTTTCAGATCCCATCTGGCTGTTATTAACACTTGTTCAGAATATTTGTCCAAGTTTTTACATTTAGCCCATCTTGTCATTGTTCACTGTCCTCAAAGAGCAGAAATATAATTATCCAGCTCGGGGGAAAAAAAAAAGAGGCAGTGATTTTAAAGAACCGCATAACACAAGATGGAGCTATAGAATGCAAAATCGTGCTGTAATTCTGCAGGGAAGCCAAAAAGGATGAAATCTCTGGGAAAGGAAGCACCTGAAGAAGAATGGGCTTGTGTACATTCCCAAACAAGTTTGTTTCGCTCTGGTTTCATTTGAGAGATGACTTATTGACCTAAATGAGTTATATGGGTAGGATGCAAATTAGGAAGAAAAAAAAACATGTTGGCACATAGATGACATGTAGTCAAATATTGTTAATGAAGTTGCAGCTAAAAATATGAATTTTGTGTTTAATAATTTCACACCACAGTGAAGAAAACAACTTGTTTTCTCTCAAATTGGTTACACTTCAATCCTTCGTGTGTCCTTTTTGATGATGCATTATGGAAAGTCCTAGTTGTTTGTAAAGGGAAATAAGACAATAAAGATTTTGCTTTTCCTGGTCAATATCAAAGGATCCAATTCAGCTACTAATTTTCTAAATTTCTGTTAATTTTCTTTACATATTACTTATTATGGCCAAATCTTATTAAGATATGAATAGCTTAAATAATTAGTCATATGTACCCTTTTATGTAACTTAGTAGATTAGGAAGCCCTTTCTAGAAGTTTTGTCCCATCAGGCACTATCATTATAATTCATGATATTGATAATAATATGTACAAAGTACAATGACTTCCTTTAAAAAATCCTGTGAGGAGGAATTAAATGCAAATATAATCATATCTTGTACTCTTATTTACTTATGATTTATCAAGTTGCTACATTTTTATTAGATGTAAATGTTAATAAACAAAATAATTGTTTGACTTGGAATTGCATATCTGTCAGCAGAAAAATCATGTAGGTTAGAAAGCATTCTTTGCAAAGTTGGAATAATATTAACAGAGAAGTTGCCAGTACATTTGCTAAATGGAAAACAAATCAGCAATTGTACTTTTTTTAATAAAAAATATTCAAGGCAAGAAAGCGACAGAAAGATATTTAGAAAAAATGCTTTTTCACAAAACCATTTGAAGGCAGTATTCTTTTTTCCCCGTAAAGTTCATGTTTGTGAATTAAATGTGCTTGTGAAATCTCGTTACTAGCAGGTTCAATGTTATATTTTCTATTTTATGGGTCATGGTGCCTGCTATCCTAATTGATTCTAGAGCCTCATCAAAGGATGATAAATTGTAGAACACCTGTGAATTGAAATTGACAAATTCATATTACCATTGTGGTAGCAACTACTTTATTAACAAAATAATAATCTAACCTTTCTCATCAGAAACTTATAATAGATGTAAAATAAAATATAGCCTTTCTCCATTGCATCTATTATATTTTACAGCTGTTTAAGGTAAAATTTTAGGCATAATTAACAAATCCATAAAAACAGTAAGTAATATAAAATGAACAGCATATATTTAAAATAAATATTAACCTTAGTGAATATTAATATATATGTACAACCTAAATATAGCATCAAAATTAGGCTAGTGCACAATTCCACCCTGCCCTAAGTTTCCTAATGACCTCTTATAATTCTTTTCTCCTTCAAAATCTATCCTTTAGAGAACTGATGATTGTTTTCTATCACTGTAGATCAGTTTGCATTTTCCAGAACTTCATATTAATAAAATCTTACAGTATGTCTGTCTGCTTTCACCCAGGATAGTGGCTTTAAGTTTCATCCACATGGTAGTCTATATTGACATTTTATTCATTTTTATAGCTGCTTAGTATTTCATTGTATGGACATATCACAATTTGTTATCTATTCACCCATTGGTGGATATTGGGTTATTTCCCATCTGGGACTATTAGAAAAAAAAGGTGCTGTGGACATTCAAATATAAGTCTTTATGTGATCATATATTTTCATTTTCCTTGGGGTAGCTTTCCACTCCAGCTGGTGGAACCACACACTATTCCAGGCCTTGGGTGAAATTTTGGGTGAATTCTCGGCTCTTTTCTGTTGGTTCTTTCCCTGGCCTTGGTAGTTATTAATAAAATTAAATAAGTACTCAGCTAAAGACTTGAAGAGAACCCTCCGAAGGTCTTCAGAGCCCTTTCTCTCTGCAGCTCTGTTCTCTCCAAGACTCTGCTCCCTGCCCACTTCCTCTCCCAACCCCCTGAATTTTAGCTTCTGCCTCTTTCAACTCTGTCTATGTAACCTAAGGAGGCTTTGGGCTCTATTTGGTTTCAGTTCCCTGAGCCACAGTCCTGAGACTCTACATCATAAGCCAGTGCAATTGGAAGGCTCGCTTGTTTCTTTTCTTTCAGAAATCACTCCTGTTCTGAAATGTTTGAAAATCACTTTTTTATATATTCATATATTTTTTTCCAGTTGTTGCTGTTGTTGTTTAAGGAGAAAGGGTGAGGGCTAAGTTTGGTCTCTGTTACTCTGTCATGGCCAGAGGATGTATCACCTGTAAACTCTTAAATTAAAAGTCAGGAGGAAAGTGACATCTTTTCCAGTTTGTAATCTGCCTACCTTAGGAAATTGGCAAGGCAGAGCTGGACAAGTTTTCACTAGTCATTGCCAAGTTGCCAAGTCCAAAATATTTCATTAATTTCTCCTTGTGTTAGAGTTCTTACAGTCTCCTGAATCCCACTGAAATATGCGGTCTGCTTTCTCCTGACTTCTCTGTCAAAGGGTCAGGCAGTGATTCTCACATGATAATTAGGAAACCATGAACAGAATAATAAATTTCCTACAATGCATTGCTATTGCCACCCCCTAACTTAGGCTTTTTCTGCAAGAGTTAATGTCTATTCTCAATCTCCCTAAAGATTTCCCAGAGTTTGTTATTTTTTTCTGGCCAAGAGTAGATTTTGGAAAAGAAAGCAGGAGCAATGCTACTTTACCATCTTGACAGGAAACATAAGCTAGTCCTTTTTCTTTTAACTACACACATTTTATTATTATCTTTGTTCACTTTGGGGGTAGTCTGTTTCCCAGGAAATTCCCCCAACACCCTTAACTCATTTTGACCAGCATTGACTTAAATTGTTTTATTGAGTGCATGCGATCCACATGCTCTCACTGTGAGAGAGGATTGTTATAAAGATGAGTGTGAGATGTTTCTAAGCCTCATGGAACTCATACCCAGGTTTGAGAGACTGGTGCTAATGATAAAGGGCCAAGTGATAAAATGAGAAATGTTAGGAAGCCGTCAGAGCAGAGAGGTACCATCTTTAAGATGTACATTTTTTTTACAGGAGGCATTGTGACTTCAGCCCAAACATATCTGCCGAATGACAATGAAATTTTAAAACAGTAACCACATTTCCGCCACTAGTAAATGATTTCTGTTTTGTTTTATTCTCAGAGATATATTCAACCTCACCTAATTTTTGCCTATAAATGGTACATTTCAGGACTATCAGTAATATTTTGAGAGAATGGAAAGTGTGTGAAATTTATATTATGATTAAATTTACTGCTGGATTTTAATATTTTGAAATTTGGGTTAAGTCGATTTATTTTGGAAAAAGTAGATAAATGGAGAAATACAAGATTTAGGCTGTCATTGATGGTTGTAAACCAAATGTCAGATATTTTGATGAGCCTCTAGTTTCCTCAATTTTAGAATAAGTATATCATAGAAAATTGTGATAGGTTTTGTATACAAATACTAAAGTGTGTTATTTCACTTTTAATGGATTTTTAATTATTAATTTTTAAATATTAATAGTTTTATACAATGTCTTGATTTATATTGCATGACTGTAAACTGCTCAGAACCCTACTTAAAATTACATTTTACTTTATTTATTTATTTTTAAGATTTTGTTTATTTGAGAGAAAGAGAACACCCAAGCAGGGAGAGTGGCAGGCAGAGGGAGAAGCAGACTCTCCAGTGAGCAGGGACCCTGATGCAGGGCTTAATCCCAGGACCCTGGGATCATGACCTGAGCTGAAGGCAGATGCTTAACCCACTGAGCCACCCCAGCACCCCAATTACATTTTATTTTAATATCAATTGAATGTGAGTATGTGATTTGGAATTTGTATGTCCATAAATGTTCAAGTTGTGGGAAAATTGGCATCATTAGAAAAAATGCTGTAGCTTTGATTATTCATATTTCCCTTAACTTATTCAAGTTCATATGCTTCATTACTAACAGGAAAAAAATGATAAGGAGATGATGTGGGAATGGCATGAAATGGCACAAAAGGTAACTAAAAAAGGAAATCATACTGACAAATGAAACAATTTTAGCATAAACATTTCTTCTAGTGAAAACTGTTATTGGGTAGAGACTTTAGTAATTTAATGAAATAAAATGTAAATATATGTTAATAAACATTTAAAACTATTTCCATTACATGTAATTTGATTTTAAAATAAAGTGATCTTGAAATTATGGTAAAATAATAGAATATAATTTTTCTAATGGTGGGAATGACGAAATAGTTCATGTTCTCTCAAAATATTGGATAGCCAATAGAATTCTTTAAAAATACTTAGATTTTTAAGATATATTGCAGCACTTAAATAATGCCTGGCATTTTAATTTCAGACATTTACAATAATAGCTTTTCACACCAAACAGTAAATTTTAGAAGATTTAGTCAGAATGTACTTTATTTGCTCAGAGGAATTATTACTTCTGTTAAAAAATTTTAGGTCATTAATTGTTCTTATTAATTAAATAGAAAAAGTAATATATTACTTGGTATTAGATTTATTAAAGGTTTTTATATAGTTTTAATTCAGTTTACAATATAGCAAATAAATATAATATGATATAGTTCTAAATATAGTACTTTTCTGTAATTTCTTTGGTGATGTGACAGCAAATAATTTCATCATTTTATTCTATCAGAGTGGTTACAGTGTAGACCCAAAAGGAAAACAGAAGCCTGGTACAAGCATCTCAGGCCCTCAGAGAATAAAATCGGTAAAACACTTTAAGGATCTGTAAGGTGTGAAATATTTGTCACAGTCTTGAAATGAATTTTCCTGCAAAGGTGGCAGAATGAAACGGTAACTTCTGCTATTTAAATCCACTGTCCTTTTAGACTCCCCTAGTCTCAGTAGCTCAGCGGCAGTCCCTCAAACCTGAAATGATTTCTTTCCTTTTTGATCGGGTCCCCACGAACGCTGCGTTTGGAGACTTCAAGCTGGCGTTCACCTTTCCTGAATTTCTCCCTTCAAAGCAGGTCATGGAGCAGTTAAATGGGCAGTGCCGGCGGTAGTCCATTGGGGGAGGTGGGCTTCAAAAACTACAAAAGTAATGCCCGTTCTCCTGCCATTTCTCCGGGGACTGGCTAGGCTGGTTCTTTTCTGGAACTTGACAGACCTCGGTTCTTTTTTCTCTGCCACTCTTGGAAAATTGAGTCAAAAGTTCCCCTGGGAGCTTTGCTGTATTTGTAGTCACTGCATTTTATCTCCTGGGACTTCTCCACAGCTAGTGATTTTTTATCTAGAGAACAGAACAACCATTGTGCCTGTGTTGTGTGTGTGTGTGTGTGTGTGTGTGTGTGTGTGTGTGTGTGTGTTTTAATGAAAATGAAAGTAAAAGCAAAGTCTTAATATGAGAAAAAACTTTCTATGATATATAATATATGGGATCATCTTCCAACAATTCAATCAACAAACATCTGTTAAATACCTAGTCTGGGACGAAATGCTGGCGTTCTGAGTGCTGGGGATAAAGCAGAGAATAAAACATTGTCCTGTTCTCAGGGAGTTCATCTCATAATTATTTTCAGCACAACTGTTATCAGCATTCATGCTAGGCCAATAGATTTAGAGTTTGTGTGTCTGTGTGTGTTTTAAGTAAGCCTATATGAAGAATTCAACTGTAAAAGAAATATGAGAGCATAATAAAAATCAGATAGCCAGTATAGAATTGTACAAACTAAAGAAACATTTTCACTTCACATTCTGAATGCCCTTACACACTTTGATGTAGATTGCTTTCTTCACTAAACAAAATAGCAAGGAAATGTTCCTCTGTCATTAAGAAGCCACTTAAATTTCATCATAGGTGGATCAGGTGCACAATACTTCACTGATGACTAGTATTGTCCTTTCGTTTTTTACTATTACAATTGTGCTACAATTTCATCCTTGTAGGTAAATTTTGAGACTCTGGTATTTTATTTTATTTGTTATTTTTAAAGATTTTATTTATTTATTTGACAGAGAGAGATGCAGTGAGAGGGAGAACACAAGCAGGGGGAGTGGGAGAGGGAGAAGCAGGCTTCCCGCTGAGCAGGGATCCCAATGCGGGGCTCGATCCCAGGACCCTGGAATCCTGACCTGAGCCGAAGGCAGACGTTTAAAGACTGAGCCACCCAGGTGCCCCAAGACTCTGGTATTTTAGATCAAAGTCATAGTGGCAAAACTGTAGCCTCAAAGAAAGTATCCTTATTTATAATTTTGATTCATATTGTTATTCATTCATTTGTTCAATAAAATCATCATGAAACACTTACTATGTACTAGATACTGCTGTAGCCACTGAGGATACAACAAAAAACAATAGACAATATCCACATTTTACTGGAGTTTTCATTCTAGTTAGACAAAATATAATAAGTAAACAAATATACATATCATTTGTAAAATAGAGATAAATGCTATGGAGAAAAATGAATGAAAGCGGAGTTGCTATTTTACACAGGTGGTTAGGGAAGTCCTCCCAGAGAGATGACGTTGGAGCTGCTACATAAGTGAGGAGAGATGGAACCTTGAGGATGGGTATCTGGGAGAACTGGGCTCTGGAGAAAAGAAACCATCAGATGCAAAGGCTCTGAGCCAAGGGGTGTGCGTTCTATTTGAGGAGGTCATTATAACTGGGGGTGACCTAGAGTAAGGAAGAATGGGGGAAGGTGAGGTGAGAGAGGTAGGGAGGATCAGATCATAGAGGGCCTTGTAAGTCACTGTAAGTAGAAAAGAGTAATGTAATCTGTCTTACATTGTTAACAATTGTACTAATTAAATTTCCTACTAACACTGTACAGGAAGTACCATCTATTTGAAACATTTATAGTGTTGTTGATTGTATCATTTGGCATTCAACCAGAGAAGTAGAACCAAATGGATATACATGATGTGTGTGTGTGTGTGTGTGTGTGTGTGTGTGTGTGTGTGTGCACGTGCGTATATAAGGAAGAGAGGATTAGTGGTGTGTAGGAACTCTGCAAGCACAGCCTGGGATCCTAAGAAGGTAAATTGAGATTTGTGTCTGTTCTTGGTGCCTCAAACCTTGGTGAAAAATATTCCTCAGAAGAACATTCCCTTTTTCAATTGAGAAACACACACATCTGGCTCAGGAATCAGAAAAACTAAGAATCCAGGGCAAGTAGAGCAACTGCGGCTCCAGATGCTGCCTCATGGAGCAAGGTATGTCAGCAAATCAGGAGCAATATGTGCCCACTGGAAAAGGGCCACTTCATCCCTTCTGCCCTCCACAAGAACCTCTTGTGGTCCACCTAAACTGGAAACTTAGAAGAAAGAGAAATCAGATAATGTAGTTTAGCTTAGCTATGTTGATGCGTTACAAAATCATCAAACCTGGGTGGCTCAGTTGGTTAAGCGACTGCCTTCGGCTCAGGTCATGATCCTGGAGTCCTGGGATCGAGTCCCGCATCGGGCTTCCTGCTCAGCAGGGAGTCTGCTTCTCCCTCTGACCCTCCTCCCTCTCATGTACTCTCTCTCTCTCATTCTCACTCTCTCAAAATAAATAATAAATAAATCTTTAAAAAAATCATCAAACCAGTGTTATCCATTCATTAATGTACCCATTTGGTTTTTTTCAAACCAGTATTTATTAAGCATGTGTATTTTATGCCACACTCAATAAATTATTATCACAGATGAGGGTTTCAAGATGCAAATGATGAGAGAGAGTTGTTAGTTAATAGTGATCAACTCCCATGGTTTTCCCACTGGAGCTTAGTATAAACTCCACATGGCATCTCATAGCTTAGGGTCTGCTGAATTGTAGGGTCCAAGCATTAGGGCTACTTACACCACAGCCTAGACATGTGATAGGGTCCTTTCCTCCTTGGGGATCCTCTCAAAGCTAGCTACTTTCACATAATCTGGTTTCTTAGCAGAGAATTCCTGCTTGTGGAATATGCTGTTTTCAGAATTCAAACGGGTCCTCTAGGCAGTGTGCTTATCTCTTTGGTTAGGAATTGAAAGATGGAAACATTTGTCTTTAACTTTGGAAAGGATGTCCTCTTATATATCTGATCACTAGATCAGATGTGGCCTGCCCTTGAATTTTTCTAGAGTTAATTTCCCACTTTCTGGAATTCAGATGTCTTATGGAGGCCTCCCACATAAACCACTTCCTAATCATCCAGCATGGTATAGTATCATTAATAAAGGGGATCAATGTCATATTTGAAGGATACTCAGAGTACAGATCTGTAGTAGTCTGTAGTCTGTAGTAGTCTGTAGACAGACTATGTTATGACAGAGGGCAAAAGAATTAACATACCCCTGAAACAAAACTGTAAATGTATATTCCTGTCTATGGAATGTAAATGCCGAGAGTTTCCCATTCATTTTTTTTGATTGGGGGAAAAAAAAAAAGAAAGCATTTGCCAAATCAGTGTTCACATACCATACATCTGGGTCATAATGATCTTCTCTTCCAAAGATACCATGTCTGAATTAGAGCTACTAGATGACTACTTGATTGAGTTTGTAGTAGTTCACAGCCATCTACCAGTGTCCATATGGTTTCAACTGGGGCTAACCTGTTGTCTGAGCCTGTTTGGGCTGCTATAACAAAATACCACACATCGGGTCTATTATAAACAAGAGAAATGTATTTATTACGTTCTGAAGGTTGGAAAGTCCAAGGTTAATGTACCAGCATGCTTGCATTCTGGGGGAGGCCCTCTTCCTGCACATAGCCAGCATCATGGTGCTGTGTCCTTACGTGGTGGAAGGGGCTAGGGATATCTCTGGGGCTTTTATAAGGGCACTAATCCCATTCATGAGAACTCTGCCCTCACGGTCCCTCCCTTTGGGACCTCCCAAAGGCCCACCTCCTAATGGAGGGTTAGTATTTCAGCATATGAATTTTTGAGGACACAAAAAGACCATCACACTGTAGAATTAAATGGAGATGTTTTGCAGGGCTGGTTATCTACCATCAGTTTTTCTTCAGATTTTCTTGGTTTCTCTTGTCTTTTATATATTTAATAGAAATTTTAGGATCTGTTTGTACACTAACAAAATTCCTACTGTTATTTATTGGGTTTTATCATTACTTTTGGTTTTTGTTCACTTTATAGAACACTTGCAGCTGTAATATTCATCTCTAACATAGCATAGCATGCTTTTATTTTTTTAAGTCTAAAGTTTTTCTCCCACACTAACATTTTCAAGTCTTTGTAGACTTTGCACCTCTTCTTTTTTAGTTTGATTACCAGATATTATCTTGCTTGCTATTTCAAATAACATCTTTTACCCTATTAGTCCACACATTTGTGAGGATCATTGCATATGATATATATGACAAAATGAGAAAATGTAACATCATAAAGAGCCTACAAGTCAAAAAGAAAAATGCCAATGATGCAATAGAAAAATGTAAGTTTTGTAAGTGCAGGAGTTTTTACCTATTTTGTTTACTGATATATCCTTAGCACCTACAAGAGGATCTGACACATAGTAGTTCAATAAATAGTTTCTCAAAGAAGGACTAAATTTGCCATTATATGAGCAATGAGTAATTTGAACAATCAATGAAAAAATTCAAGCATATGAAGAAATATTAAAACCCATTTGTTATAAGGTAAATGCAAGTTAAACTAGAGTTATATAACATTTTTTACCAATGAGATTAACAAAGATTTAAAAAGATTTAAAAAAATGACACATTGGACTATAGGTAATTTTGGCAATAAAGAACTTACACAATGGAATATTATGCAGCCATCAAAAGGAATGAGATCTTGCCATTTGCAACAACGTGGATGGAACTGGAGGGTGTTATGCTGAGTGAAATAAGTCAATCAGAGAAAGACATGTATCACATGACCTCACTGATATGAGGAATTCTTAATCTCAAGAAACAAACTGAGTGTTACTGGAGTGGTTGGGGGTGGGAGGGATGGGGTGGCTGGGTGATAGACATTGGGGAGGGTATGTGCTACGGTGAGCGCTGTGAATTGTGCAAGACTGTTGAATCACAGATCTGTACTTCTGAAACAAATAACGCAACATATTTTAAGAAAAAGGAAAAAGAAGAAGATAACAGGAGAGGAAGAAAAGGGGAGTATGTCAGAAGGGGAGATGAACCATGAGAGATGATGGACTCTGAAAAACAAACTGAGGGTTCTAGAGGGGAGGGGGGTAGGGGGATGGGTTAGCCTGGTGATGGGTATTGAGGAGGGCGCGTTCTGCATGGAGCACTGGGTGTTATGAACAAACAATGAATCATGGAACACTGCACCAAAAACTAATGATGTAATATATGGTGATTAACATAACAATAAAAAAATTAAAAAAAAGAACTTTCATTTTTGAATGTGTACATGTGTGCATTGATTTTATTAGCCAATTAAATATTGGAAACATTTTGGATGTACAAACATATAGGTATATATAGGGGACTGGCTTCTTAAATTTGATACATCCATCCAATGGGATATTATTCAACCATTAATGCAAAAACTGTGTATATGTGTGTGTATGTGTTTATTAGGCCCAAAATTAATAGTCCATTAAACTATAGCACAGAACTTAGCATTCCTTGAATTGTATAAATATAACTGTCAAAAATAAGATAATTTAATTTTGATATGTCACACAATCTTCTACTAATAAAACCTTTATTCTTAGCTATGCTACATACGTTCATACATTCTTAGCTATGTTGAGTTTTATAAAATATTTTCTTTTCTGACTTCAGTTGAGTCTACAGTAAATTATACAAATGTACATTTCAACTTGATTTATTAAAATATATTTCAATTTAATTTTTAGCTATTAGTCATATCAATTCTCCCATATTTCTTTTTGGGGTGCTTACCATGGGCCAGATATTCTACAGAGTTCTTTATATGTAATAACTCAGTTGACTCAAACAAGAGCAATGATTTTTCTGTTATTACCACTTCCATTTTACAGGTGAGGAAGCCAAGGGACAGAATTTGAGAAATCTGCCCAGCTAATAAGTCACTGAGTGAGGACTAGAACATTAGTTCTTGTGCCTAAGCCACTAAGAGTAGCATTTCTGTCACTTTTTAATCTGATTGAATTTGGAACCATCAAGGCTTTTTTTCTGTCTTCCTATTGCTAATTTGGTTGAATTTCCAAGAATCCAACTGGGACCAGAATCTGGCTCACTTCCCCAAAGTATGGCAGAATTAACAGACTTCAAATTATTTTTCCCGCTGATTTACAAACTATTCAGAAAAATGACTACTGTTGTCCTTTTTTTCTTTATCTTGACATTTATATGCAATAATATGCCATGAAGCAACAGAAGAAAAAGTTGATGCAATCAGATTTCATTTGATTTGTGCTCATACTTCTCAGTTCATTTTTATGAAAGCCTGTTCCTTAAATGGAGTTTACCAAGTCAGGATATATCATTATCATTATTCATATGATTACCAGTTATTTGAGGCTCCTTTTCTAAATTTGACAGGCTCCTGAATTCAGCTGTAATTCGGCCACTAAATGATTCAAAACTTTAAGTAATTCACAACATAAAGTCAAACCAAAAATTGTACTAATCTAACATATGTCTACTCAAAAAAAAAAAGAAAAAGAAAAAAAATTTTGTGAGCAAAATGTGTTGATTAAATTATATTAGTTGGGCGCCTGGGTGGCTCAGATGGTTAAGTGTCTGCCTTCGGCTCAGGTCATGATCCCAGAGTCCTGGGATCGGGTCCCGCATCGGGCTCCCTGCTCCTTGGGAGCCTGCTTCTCCCTCTGCTCTCTCTCTCTCTGTCTCTCATGAATAAATAAATAAAATCTTTAAAAAAATAAATTATATTAGTAAGCTGAAACCTTAAAAGGAGTTGTAAAATTCTTGTTAAACATAGAAGGGGCTAAATGTTAATCTCTTGCATAAAGGGTTTTTTTAAATTTTAATATATAGTCAGATAAGAATTGAAAACCACTATTTCACCCAAACTGAAGTTTTCACCTATTTGATTTAAAGATTTTCTCAACAGCAAGTTGTAAAAAATTTTTAAATATTACTAAAATATATATGTATATGAAAGGACCAAACTTCCTGTAAAGTAACTATTCATTTCTGCCAATGTCTGACATAAACAAACAAACAAAAACTTAAGATTTCAACTCTTTGTGTTATTGAATTGAAACATACAAGTTTCACTGGCAAAAAATGTTTGTATTTGATCTTCAATTTTGTCCATATTTAAAAAAGAAAAAGGGATATGTAAACATATATTCAAAGGATGGCTGAAAACTTACTTTTCCTAAAAATGTATGTAACTCATTTCCATGGGGAAATTATTTTAAGTTATTATCATTAGAAATTACTATTGGATTATTATTTATTATAAATTATTACTATTATTATTTAGATACTTCACTTGTACTAATACATGAACCATGGTAAATGTTTGAGCTGTAGGAATATAGATCTAGACATTGACATGAAGCTATATATCATGGCCGTATATTCCACTTAGTAATTGCTAAAGTATACTGCATTCAAAATACTACAACACCTCAATCTTTTATGTTGCTGTTGTTAAACACTAATACTTGACAGATTTTCATTAAAAGCAAGAATTGTTTTTTAGATTTTATTCCTTCTATAAATTTGACAAGCTATCCATGTCTTATAGAAAGACATGAAGGAAAATAACTCCTATAAGAGAAAAATGCAATTTATTTATTTTTAATTTTTTTAAAAGGTTTTATTTATTTATTTGACAGAAAGAGAGAAAGCACAAGCAGGAGGAGCAGCAGAGGGAGAGGGAGAAGCAGGCCCCCCACGGAGCAGTGAGCCTGATGTGAGACTCAATCCCAGGACCCTGGGATCATGACCCAAGCTGAAGGCAGATGCTTAACTGACTGTGCCACCCAGGCGCCCTGCAATTTATTTTTTATAGGAAGATTTAACATCATAATTTTTTTTTTTTTACTAGTTATAAGATAATAGTGATGAAAGAAAGACTAAAACCCACAAGGTTTTCTTCTGTGAGCACACATGGTAAGAAATTAAGGCTTACTTCCAAGTTTCTGGCTTCTATAACTGAGTAGATATAGTTCCATTTACTGAGATAACAAGGTCTAGATTAGGTATTTGAGTGGGATCGGTGTCAAGAATCAATTTTGATTATGTTATGTCTAAAATGTCTGTGAAAATCAACTAAAATATGTGAAGAATTATAATTCAGTTTGGAAAAATATACTGATAAAGAAAAAATCTTAAAAGCAGCAAAACAAAAGGAATCCTTAACTTACAAGAGAAAACTCATAAGGCTACCTGGAGATTTCTCTGCAGAAAGTTGGCAAGCCAGAACAGAGTAAAATGATATACTCACAGTGCTGAGTGGTGAAAAATCTGCAACCATGAATATTCTATAAAGCAAGGCTATCATTCAGAATAGAAGGAGAGATCAAGAGTTTCCTAGTCAAATAAAAGCTAAAGAGTTTGTGACCACTAAACCAGCCCTGCAAGAAATATTAAAGGGGACTCTTTGGGTGGAAAACAGAGACCAAAAGTAACAAAGACAAGAAAGGATCAGAGAAAAATCTCCCGAAAAAGTGAGCAAACTAGTGATAAAATGGCAATGAATACATATCTGTCAATAATTACTTTGAGTATAAATGGACTAAGTGTTCTAATCATAAAACATAGGGTAGGGAAGACCATCTATATTCTGCCTACAAGAGACTCATTTTAGACCTAAAGACACATACAGATTGAGAGTGAGGGGATGGAGAATCATTTATCATGCAAATGGATGTCAAAAAAAAGCTAAAGTGGCATTTTTATATTGGACAAACTAGACTTTAAAACAAAGACTGTAACAAGAGACAAAGAAGGTTACTATGTAATCATAAAGGAGACAATCCAACAAGAAGATATAACAAATGTAAATACTTATGTACCCAACATAGGAGCACCTAAATATACAAAACAATTGATAATAAAACTGAAGGAACGAATTGATAGTAATACAATAATAGTAGGGGACTTTAACATTCCATTTACATCAAAGGACAGATCATCTAAACAGAAAATGAATAAGGAGACAATGACTTTGAACAACACACTGGACCAGGTGGACTTTATAGACATATTCAGAACATTCCATCCTAAAACAACAGAATACACATTCTTTTCAAGTGCACATGGAACAGTCTCCAGAATAGATCACATATTAGGTCACAAAACAGGCCTCAACAAGTATGAAAGGATTGAGGTCAGGGTATGCACCTTTTCTGGTCACACTATGAAACAAGAAATCAACCACAAGAAAAGACCTGGAAAGACCACAAATACATGGAGGTTAAACAACATGCTACTAAACAATGAATGGGTCAACCAGGAAACCAAAGAAGGAATTTAAAAAATACAGGGAAACAAATGAAAATGAAAACACAGTGGTCCAAAACTTTTGGGATGTAACAAAAGTGATCTAGGAGGGAAGTATATAGCAATACAGGCCTACCTCAAGAGCAAGAAAAATCTCAAATAACAACTTAACTTTATACCTAAAAGAGCTAGAAAAAGAACAATAAATGAAGCCCAAAGCCAGTATAAGGAAGGAAATAATAAGGATTAGAGCAAAATATATGACAAAGAGACTAAAAAAACAATAGAATAGATCAATGAAACCAGAAGCAGATTCTTGGAAAAAATCAATAAAATTGATAAACCTCTAGACAGACTTTTGATTAGAAAAGACAAAGGACCCAAATAAATAAAATCACAAATGAGAGAGGAGAAATCACAACCAACACCACAGATATACAAACAATTATAAGAGAATATTATAAAAAACTACAGGTCAACAAATTGGACAACCTGGAAGAAATGGATAAACTCCTAGAACATATAAACTACCAAACCTGAAACAGGAATAGAATACTTGAACACACCAATAACCTTCACAGAAACTGAATCGGTAATCAAAAACTCCCACTGAACAAAAGTCCATGACCAGATGGCTTCATAGGTGAGTTCTACCAAATATTTAAATAGGAGTTAATACCTATTCTTCTCAAACTATCCCAAAAAATAGAAAAGGAAGAAAAACTTCATTCTATGAGGTCAGCATAACCCTGATACCAAAACCAGAGAAAGACACCACTAAAAAAGACATCTATTGATTTTTTAAAAATATTTTTAAATTCTACTCTCTGATTTATTATCTTTCAGATAGAATTTTCCCCAAATTAAAAAGATATAATTAAATAATGAATCAAGTAATATCAATATGTCAAGTCTTGAGCAAAATTATTATTATCATTGGCCTGGAATAAAGGATTAAAAAATTTACAGATAAGGCCCTGTCTGAATAGAGAGAACTTGTTTAAATAATGACTTGTGCAACCTTCTCCGGACAAAAATTATTAACAAGGTTGGGTCTACATGTATTCATTATTGAAACAGTGTTGTTTTTTTATCAGAACACTAGTGCACACTAGCAGGAAATGTAGATATGTGTGGATGGAATTTCAGTTGTCATAATCATTGTAGAGCACTATTGGAAAGTTGGTAAGAAGGGGCTGGGTGACATATAATCCTCAGAAAGGTCTTTTCACAGTGAAGAATTTTCCAGAATGCATGGGGGTTCAAACAACCTACTCAAAATATAGGTCAAAAGGAGTTTAACATAAACCTGCATAACAAAGCTTAATAATTTAGGAGAATGTTACTAAAGGGGAATTTAAATACATTAAATAAGTAATTATCTTGAATTTATTGAATAGACTGCCCACACTTTGTATACTTAATGTATTATAAACATTCAAAGTATCTATTTGTTTGGAATACATATATTGCACTAGCATAATTACAGAAAAATGTGAAAATAGTTGTATGAAAAAGATGAAAGCAATGGCATTTAACACATATTACTAAATGTGTGGAGCCTTATAAAGTTCAGGGATTACCCTAAATCTTATTTTTAAGGTTTCATTCTATTTTTATTTTTAATTATTTTTTTTAGATTTTATTTATTTATTTGTCAGAGAGAGAGAGAGAGAAAGCACAATCAGGGGGAGCGGGAGGCAGAGGGAGAAGCAGGATCCCTGTTGAGCAAGCAGCCCAGTGCAGGACTCGTTCTCAGGACCCTGGGATCTTGACCTCAGCTGAAGGCAGATGCTTAACTGACTGAGCCAAGCAGGCATCCCTATTTTTAAGGTTTTAAAAAATATATATTTATTACTTTTATTTAATAGAGTTGAACATATATGTATATATATATATATATATATATAGCTATAATGGGAATGTATGTCATTAAAATTGCAAGTTACATTTATATATATTTTGGGCGATTGTCCTTTATTTATTCCACCTGATGCTGTTCAGACATTTACCACCTTTTACATCCTCATGATTCCTGGTTGATTTTTGTAAACATTTTCTGCCCACTTTGCCTGTTGGGAGATCTGCCATTGAAATTCTTTTTAAGGATCTAAGGCTAAATCTCTTTCTCAGATATGGCGAGATTTCAAGATAGGTGATATGTTCTCTCTGATAATTTGTCACTGCTCTGTTCTTTATCATAATCATTACATTTATAATAAGGCCTATTTCCAAGAATAGCATATTTTCTCACTTTTTATATTTCCTTTGTATGTAATTTGTCTTGACAAGATTTCCCTATTTCTCTTTTTCCTCATTACTCCTTCCTTCTTACTATATACAAAAATGTCTCATTGAAATTATTTATTCTAAACTTACATTTTATTCTAGTTTCTACCACTATATCCTCCCTTTTTAAAAATATCTTTTTAATGAGTGCCTTCTCATCATAAATAGATGAAAGCACATGACTACTTCATTATCATTATATTTTTTATTTTAGTCACGTATAATAATTAATATGAATACTTTATTATAAATTTGTTTGATTTTATCATTTTTATATATTATATCAATTGATTATGTTTGAAATTGTGTTTACAGATAAATGAAATTATCTATACATTGCATTACAATTTTGTGAAGAGCCCCCCAAAATGTACTGTTAGTTGGGGCAATGGTTCTAGTAGGACTTAGAACTGTGAAGCTAGAATGTAAAGATTGTTAGAAATTAGTATATTTCAAAAACTAGTTTATAATGCAATGCAATTTTATTGGATTCTTTAAAAGATTTTATTTATTTATTTTAGAGGGGGAGGGAGAGAGCATGGAGGTGGGGGTGACAGAAGGAGAGGGAGAGTCTTAAGCAGACTCTGCGCTGCGCATGGAGTCCAAAGCTGGGCTTGGTCTTATGACCCTGAGATCACTACCCGAGCCTAAACCAAAGAGTCAGTTGCTTAACCAACTGCACCACCCATGCACTCTGATTTTATTGGATTTTTTAAACTTTGTTTTTTAAAGTAGTTTTAGGTTTACAACAAAACTGAGAAGGAGACACAGAGATTTTTGCATATACTCCTCGTTCTCACACATGTGTAGCTTCTCCCATTATCAACATCATTCACCAAAATGGAGCTTTTTTTTTTTTTTAATACTAAGAGTGAACCTACATTGACACATCATAATCACCCACAGTCCATAGGTTATCTTAAGTTTCACTCCTGGTATTGTGCATTCTATGGGTTTGGACAAATGTATAATAACATATATCCATAGTTATCATACGTGATATTTCCACCTGCCTAAATAATCCTCTGTGTTGTGTCTGTTCATCTTTCCCTCACCCATCCTCCCACTGCTGAGAACCACTGATCTTTTGATTATCACCATAGTTTTATCCTTTCCAAATGTCATATATTTGGAATCATATACCAGGTAGCATTCTCAGAGTGCTTTTCACTTAGTAATCTGTACTTAAAATTCTTCCATGTCTTTTCAATATCTCATCTCTTTTCAGTGGCAAATAATATTTCATTGTTTGGATGTACCACAGTTTCTTCATCCATTTACCTACTGAGAAACATTTTGGTTGCTTCCAAATTTGACAATTATGAATAAAGCTGCTATAAACATTCATGTACAAGTTTTGTGTCGAAATAAGCTCTCAAATCCTTTGGGTAAATACTAAGGAATATGCTTGCTAAATGATATGGTAAGAGTGAGTTTAATTCTGTAAGAAACTACCATACTACCTACCAAAGTGTTTGTACCATTTTATAAGCCCACCAGCAATGTAAGAGAGTTTTCATTAATCCACATCCTCACCAGAATTTGGTGTTGTCATTGTTCTGGATTTTGGCCATTCTAGTAAGTATGTAGTAGTGTCTCATTGTTGTTTTAATTAGCATTTTCTTAATGGTGTATGAAGTATACTTATTTGTCATTGGCATATCTTCTTTGTTGAGGTCTCTATAAAGGTCTGTGACCAATTTTTTTTAATTTTTGCCAAAGTTTTCATCAAGTTTTCTTATTGTTGAGTTTTAAGAGTTCTTTGTATGGTATGGGTGTTGTTCAAAAAATTAAAAATAGAACTGCCATATGATCCTATAATTCCACTACTGTGTATTTACCCAAAAAACAGGAAAATATTAATTTGAAAAAGTATATGCACCCCTATGTTTATTACAGTATTATTTACAATAGCCAGATTATGGAAGCAACCAAGGGGTCCACCAAGTACCCATCCATAGATGAAAGGATAAGGAAAATGTGGTATAATGGAATATATATATACATTTGGCCATAGAAAAGAATGATGAAAGCTTGCCATTTTCAAAACATGGGTGGATCTAGAGGGTATAATGCTAAGTGAAATCAGTCAGTCAGAGAATACCATATGATCTCAGTCATATGTGGAATTTAAGAAACAAAACAAAGAAACAAAGGAAGAAAAAAGAGAGAAACCAAAAAAAAAAAAAAAAACCCAAAAAAAAAACAACCAGTCTCTTAACTATAGAGAACAAACTGATGGTTACCAGAGGGAAGGTGGGTTGGGGAATGGGTGAAATAGGTGAAGAGAATTAAGAGTACCTTTATCATGGTGAGCACCAAGTAATGCATAGAATTATTGAATCACTATATTGTACACCTGAAAGTAATATAACACTGTATGTTAACTATACTGGAATTAAAATTCTTAAAGTTGAAAAAAGAATTCTTTGTGTATTTTAGATAATAGCCCTTTATTGGATGTGTTTTTTGCAAATATTTTTGCCCAGTCTGTCCTTTGCATTCTAATTCTCTTGATATTGTCTTTTGCAGGAAGAATTTTTTAATTTTAATGAAGTCAGCTTATCTATTATTTCTTTGATGGGTCACATCTTTGGTATTGCATGTTAGGCATGGTAATTACCACGTCCAAGATCATTGATGTTTTTATTCCTATGCTATCATCTAAGAGTTTTAGAGTTTTGAATTTTACATTCAGATCAATTTTGTGTTAATCAATGTTGTGTTAATTTTTTGTCAAGAGTGTAAGGTGTGTCCAGATTTGTGTTTTTGCATATGGATGTCCAGTTTTCTCAGCACAATTTGTTAAAGAGACTATATTTGCTCCATTGTGTTGCCTTTGCTTCTTTGTCAAAGATCAGTTGACTATCTTTATGGGGGTCTATTTCTGGGCTCTGTGTTCTGTTACATGGATCTATTTGTCTATTCTTTTGTCAGTACCACACTAGCTTGGTTATTGTAGCTTTATATAAATCTTAAAGCAGGGTAGCATCAATCCTCCAACTTTATTCTTGTCCTTCAATATTATATTGTCTATTCTGGTTCTTTTGCCTCTGTATCAAACTTTAGAATCAGTTTGTTGATGTCCATAAAATAATTTGCTGGAATTTTGATTGGTAGAGCACGGAATTTATAGATTACATTGAAAATAACTGACATCTGGACATTATTGAATCTTCCAATCCATGAACATAGAATCTCTCTCCATTTACTTAGTCTTTGATTTTGTTCAACAGAGTTTTTTTAGTTTTCCTCCTGTAGCTTTTTTTTTTAATGATTTTATTTATTTATTTGAGAGAGAGAGAATGAGAGCTAGAGAGCGCGAGAGGGAAGAGGGTCAGAGGGAGAAACAGACTCCCTGCCGAGCAGGGAGCCCGATGTGGGACTCGATCCCGGGACTCCAGGATCATGACCTGAGCCAAAGGCAATCGCTTAACCAACTGAGCCACCCAGGCGCCCCCTCATGTAGCTCTTGTACATGTTTTGTTAGATTTATACCTAAGTATTTCATTTTGGGGGCTGCTAATGTAAATGGTATCATGTTTTTAAATTTCAAATCCACTTCTTTATTGTTAGTATATAGTATTATTATATAGTATATAGTAAATTAAAAATATATTTTATATATTAACCTTACATACTGCAACCTTGCTATATTTACTTACTAGCTCTAGTTTTTTGTCAGTTTTTTTTCAAATATTCTACATAGATGTTCACATCATTTGTGAACAAGGACAATTTTATATCTTTCTTACTAATCTGTATGCCCTTTATTTCCTTTTTTCTGTCTTATTGCATTAGCAAAGACTTTCACTTTATTGAACTTAAAATAATAAATTCTATCTTGCTGGGCGGTTCAATTATAAAGTAAAGACTGACTGCATGAGGATATGATGAGAGAAGGGAATGTTAAGGTAAGACATTTTAATGCTTTTTATTATGTGTTAATATGTATAAATGAATAAATGTAATTTATGTTAGTTATGATGCATTATAATAAACAAATGTGCATGCATTGCCCCCACTTTAAAATTAGAATCCTCTGCAATTCCATTGCACTTTTCTGTGTGTTCCTTTTCAATCTCATCTTTCCCCCTCTTTCTCAGAATTAACCACAAATCCAAATGTTATAATAATCATTTCATTGTCTTTCCAAATGATTTTATCCTGATGTGTTCTTGGGGTCTAACTCTTTGTGTGTATTAACTTCTTTATTTGTAAAGTTGGGATATTAAAATACTCTTACTAAGGATATGAGAAAGGACTAAATGAAGTAATGCACATAGTCCTAAATTAAATTTTTTCTACTGGCTGTAATTTCTACTACAGAGTTGGCAGAATCTGCTCTAATGCATAACTTTCTTCAAAAGTCATCCTATGCTTGTTCTATTGTTGAGAGCATGTAAAAATTATGAGACCACCCAAAGCAATCACTCTGCTTTGATCATTTTCTTATATTTTATGTATATAGCAAAGTTCCTAGTAACTAATGAAATAAATAAAATATAAATACTTTTAAATTTTCTTGATACTGGCCCATAAATTTTGAGATAGGAATGAAACCTAAAAGATTAGCTATTTCAAGATTCTCATTTAATAGATGCAGGAATTGCACCTCAATATACATTTGAGATTAAGGTTAAGATTTGACTTTGGAGTCCAAGGAGCTATGTTAAAATACTGACTCAGCCACTTACTAGGTTTATTTTTGGCCTATTAGTCACTGCTGTGTTAGTTTATTTTATATATAATGTTGGATATTTTTACATTCTTCATAAATCTCTGGTAAAGAAGTAAATTGAGTAATTCATGCGAAGAACTCATCACAGTGCCTAAGATGATATGAATATAAATATTATTATTGATAATATTTATTAATGAATCAATTATAATTACTTATTTTATAATGCTATAATTATTTTGATTTATCAGAATTATTCATAGCATAGCATACAAATAATAATTTAAGATTCCCAAACAGCATCATTTTTCTCTATGTTGGTTTCTTGATCTGTTATGTAATATTTAACCTCCTATTTTGAAGCTAGAACGTTTCCATACTGTAAATCATCTGACTTTGGCAAACAGAGCAGTGAAAAAGAAATTAAGAAAGTAAAATTATATTTAAAAAAATCTTGCATTTTATTATTTTAGATAAATTAAATGATTTAAAACTGAGAATGAGAAAAGCTCCTACCCAGTTCTTCTGATGTGAAGACAAGAAGGAATAAACATACATTCAAACACTAATAATTCTGGCAATATTTTAACTAACAATATTCGAAAAGTATTTTTTGTGTTGTTTTCTGATAAAATATACTAGTTCAGCTTTTTTTAAAAACAATCTTTCAAAGTTAATACAGAAAAAAGAATTTAAAAATATTTAGCAACCCCTAGAAAGAGAAACTTAGTGCATAATTATATTGTCCTTCATACAGAAAAAGTCACATTGCTCGTGTCATTTGTATAATGTTTAATTAAAATGAATTCAACAGGTGAATTCATTTACAGGCTTCTGCAGAAGAAACAAATGGAACTCTGTAGATGACAAGGCTCTATCCAGATCTAATTTTGTTTTTAAATTAAATATAAATTCTTTTAATTATACTTAAAAAACAAAAATTCACAATGGATTTTAATTCATTGATAACAAAATGTTAAAAATCCACTAACAACTACCCAGGATTATATTACATCACTGTATTGCTTAAATATTAATCTGAATTATAAATTTAAGAGTATAGGGTAAATTATAACTCCAATCTTCTATAGATTTAGTTGACCAAAGCTCACTGATTCCTCAGGCGTTCTCAATCTACTTGAAGGCCAATTTAGACAACTGTGTGTTCTCAATCTACTTGAAGGCCAATTTAGACAATTTAGTTAAATTAGGTATCTGTCAATCAGACAGACATCATGTTGAAATATAAACCAGACATGCAGTTAACAAACATGTAAACCTGGTTATGGATGGAACAATTTAATCAAGCATGTTTTTTTTTTTTTAGTTTTGTTTTTGAGACTAACCTTTGTGGAAGTTTTAGATCTTGATTTAGGTTAAATCAATAATTTTTACATTTAGATATTTTGATCTTCATTAAACTTCTTGTATGTTAATTAGATTTGCACTTGTGTCCCACACACAACACACCAGAATTTCCAGCCCACAAGCAATTACACTTACATGTAAAAAAAGAAGAGTACAAGAAATAGCAAGCTTTTACTGAAGAACTACTGATAGTTAAATTTCCAAAATTAAATTCTGGTAACCTTCCTCCTCCCTTGATGTGCTAGCCATGCTGTTAATGATATGAACAAAAATATCTATTTATTGAATTGGAGCAAGAAAATAGCCTAGTGAAACCATATCTGAAAAAGAAGTTCCACTTCACTGAAACTATACTTATTTTCTGTGTGAATGAACATACAGCAGATATGATGCCTAATTATACAGGCAAAAGCAAATCAGACAAAATGGATGTAGGGGTTGATTTGGCCTCCATTTATAGGCTTAAATTTTATAAGCAATGTTTCTATTCTATTATCTGTTAGACATTTCACTGGAAACACTAATTTTACCAGTGCTTATATAAACCAAGCATGCTTTCAAACTATAACACCCACCTAAATAATAAAAATCAAAGTCTGTGAATAAACTGAAATATATTTTATACTGAAACAAAGGTATTAAGATTTTAGATTAGAAAAAAATGAGCAGTAGATTAATTTGATCTCTGTTGAGCATTTGTGATATATGTGCACATGTGTATGTGTACATGTACGCTTATGAATGTCACAAATAAAATAGAAGAGGGTAATGGACAAGATACGAGCAGGGGCACTGACATATCTACAGACAAAGATTTTATAAATAGACTCCAGAATATTTGATTTTAATATGTATAGAGTTGTAGAACAAAACAGCTACTCAAAAGTAGCTGAGTAGAGTGAGGAGTCAAAAAGCAAGGAGTCAATTTTTGGCTTGAATTCCAATTCTTTCCTGTGAGATCCTGAACAAGTTACAGATCTTTATGAAATCTCACATTTCTCATTTGCACAGATTTCTTTTTCTTTCTTTCTTTCTTTCTT
>NW_027397066.1:28089190-28120274 GCF_003265705.2 Callorhinus ursinus | reverse complement strand
TTTCTTTCTTTCTTTCTTTCTTTCTTTCTTTTCTTTTTCTTTCTTTCCTCTTTCTTTCCTTTCTTTCTTCTTTCTTTTCTTTCTTTCCTTCTTTCTGTACATACTTCTTTTTTCTAAGGTAGGGGCCGAAGAAGAGGGAAAGAGAAAATCTTAAGCAGGCTCCATGCCCAGCATAGAGCCTGATGCAGGGCTAGATCTCACAACCCAGAGATCATGACGTGAGTCGAAACTAAGAGTCAGCTGCCTAACCAACTGAGCCACCTAAGCACACCATCATTTGTACAGATTTCTAATAATAATGTCTCACTGCAAATATGAGGAGTAAGAGAAAAAAAAAAGTTTATAAAGCTCTTGCAGCAGAGCAAACCTTTAATAAATTTGTCTTCTATTTATGTAGTAGGATATTTCTGTATATAAATAATTAGCAGCTACTTTTATGCATTGGTCCATAAGATAGTGAACCCCAGCCTGACTTAAAAGAATGGGCAAGACTGCAACAATCATTCAGGTGTCATAATGATCATGAAGCACCATGACTTAATTCTTTTCCTTCATCTATTGTCCTAATATATACTATTTCTCAAAGTCAAATCTGAATAAATTTAGCAACTTCTAATAGCAGACAGATATTGAAGGACTTAGTTGAATGTCTTAACCAGCTGTCTCAAGTATTTATAAACATAATGCGGATAACACGTATGTTAAACATAATTAAAATAAAAATTTACATATTATGATGTTATCCTTCTTTAAAAGTTAAAAGTACTTAAAACCTTACTTTGCTTATGATAAACATTCAATAAATACTGTATGAATGAATAAATGAAGGATATAATCAAAGTAGTTTAAGGATGATGCATCTAATGAGCCTATAAGAATATTATAAAATACTCAATAAAATTGGTCATAACTAATTAAGGTTACTATTTCATTTTAAGAGGAAAAAAGCAACAACAACCCACCAATGTATAAACAAAGCTTATTCAGTATATGTGGCTTAAAGTACTACTGTTACACAATTTTTGTTTATTCCACTTATACTTTTCAAATGGAGTATATAGTACAGCACAAGAAGAAAGTTTAAGAACTCAATAAAATAAAATTTGTAGCAAAATATTACACCTTTTATCTCTTAAGAAAGATAAAGGATGAAGAAGACCTCATGGTACTAACTTCAGGTTTCCACCAGTTGGCTTTTAATATAATCTACATAATTAACGCTTGATAATATTCCCATTTAACATTTAAGAAATTGAATATACAATACATGAACATAAATATGCAAAATCCATTAATAATGAAAATTTATCTTTTTCATATGTTATATAAAAATTAAGATGTCATCAATTATATTTATACAGGTTTTACATTTTTCCAGTTTTACAAATAAGGATTCTTTCTTTAGCCTTTTGTCAGCTGTGTATCTATCAATAGTTACAAGAACTGAGAAGTATTTAAAGAAGAAGAATTTATAACATTTTAATGATTATATGTATTTAATACTGTGGATTCAGCATATTTTTCTTAAATAGCATTGCTAGATTGATTAGCAATTGGTATTATTATGAATGATGTTAATTTTCTTCTGAATGCTTATATGGATTTTTGTTATTTTAACTTCAGTGATTATGCATTGCTTATTTAAAGAAAAAGAAAAGTCAGTCAGAGAATTATTTAAATTAAAAAATAAGGTAGAGTTTATCAACCTGTAGGGTGACTAAATTTTAAGATTCCATGAGAATCCATAGGCCATATCTTCAAACTGCCTAATAATATAAGAGATGTCATACAAAGTGTTTAATTTTTTAAAAAATACACATTCTCTACTAATATATCTTATGTAAAAATATTAGCTATGTTCACCATGTGTTATACCAATTCTTTTCTCAGTTATAATAAAAAAAAGCTTGGATGAAAGAAACTCACATCATGAATTACCTAAGAATACTGACCTAGTTACTAACTGTGTGTGTGGGTGAGGGTGTATATGATATACATAACATTATATACATGTATATGCATATATATATAAATACATATATATTTACATTATTTTATCAATTTTAATAATAAGAATAGCATAGCAATAGATCTAACAAATAATAGTCCAAAAAAATCAAGGGATGATGGAAGACAAAATATAAAATTTTAAGATGAATAGATAAAACTATTTGGTTACTTAAAAAATATGTTTAAGGTAATAAGAAATGAAATGAAACTTGATGAAAATATTTTGCTGAGATTTAAACTCAAATTTTAATAAGGAATCTTCTTCTGTTTAAAAAAAAAGATCTCTGCTTTCATCAGTATTTGTGTTTATGCCAAATATGTTGTTGGCATATATAGATGATAATATAATCATTAAAGTTGAAACAATTCAAATTAAATCATCTGAACTTAGGCCTTCTGTATTCAACACCCTTCTCAACTTCCCTAAATCAAAATAGCCTAAAGAAAGAGAAAATCCCATGGATTCTGTGAAATAAGGAAGAGGGTTTTAGACAGGGAGGCAAGAAACATTCTTTAAAAATATATTGATATAAGAATCTGTGTATGTAATTCAAACTTTAAAATGTTAGTCAATGCTGTTTGCCTTTTCTCCTATGTTCTTTTAAACATATTCAAATATAACTTGATGCAATTCATGCTATTTATTATTTACTTAAATGTATTTCTTTACATTTCTTTTTGAATGTAGCAGTATATGATATGAATAATTCTACTAAAATTATTTTTCCAATTATCTGTAGATCTGCGGCATTAGTACCAAGGGGAATGACCAGGAAGCTATCACTAATTTTTTAAAATGTTTAAATTATATTAAACTTAAATCAGTTAAATTGTGGCATAAATGTCATATATCACTGACATTCTATTACCAAGAGAAGGATCTCTACTGTCATCACAGTGTCAGCACTGGGATTTCCTGGTTTGCCTAATCTATCTATTCAACTCTATTTAATCAATGACAAGACTTTCATGTATATGATTTTTGCTCAAGGAAAAACAGTAACATTCACAAAACACAGGCAAGGAATGCATAGCTACTGAAATTTGTTTTTATATTACTGCTTCTAAATAAACATAGAAGATCGAGTCCCGCATTGGGCTCCCTGCTCAGCAGGGAGTCTGCTTCTCCCTCTGACCCTCTTCCCTCTCGTGCTTTCTATCTCTCATTCTCTCTCTCTCAAATAAATAAGTAAAATCTTTAAAAAAAATAAATAAACATAGAAGAAAGTAAATGTTCATCTTTGATTCATACTCAGATATATACATAATAGGAAAAAGTGAGTTGCTTACTTTTATTTCCTTGGTTCAGCTGAGATTGTAAAAACACAATAATTTGCCCTCACAAATGTGTGTGAGTTCTGTAATAGACACATGCACAGAGAGGATCTAGATAAATCTGTTAATTAGACACACTATGCAAGACACTTCAGTGGGTACTTCAAAAATTGGACCACTGCTATAGTATTTTTCCTTTAAACTTGAGAGTATTTATCCTAAAAATTATTTACAGTTACCCCATCTCATCATAAATGTAAAATATCTCCATATTCTTTTGCTAATTAGATTAACGGTAAAATAATTTTCTAAAGTGTATCTAAGGAAATATTTTCTAAATCAGCAAGAGCATTAATGCTATGTTTAGAAATCAACTAAAACTAGGGTGCTTGCCAACATTCTTTCAGAAATATGTAGAAATAAAAGAAATCTTTCAAGGACTTAACACTTAAAACTTCAATAATACATTCCAATTCAGGGAAAAATAAATAAGAAGATTCACTTGTCATGGAAGAATCTTACTCGTCAAATATTGATTTCTGCATACCAGTAAGAGATTGGAAATTTATGTGCACAGGTCATGCATGAGAATAGGGATCACAAACATGGTTTATGCAGTGATTTGTGTGTATTTACACAATTTTGGCCCTGTGTGATCTCGGAGACATAAATTTTATTCATCATTTAAAATATGAGGGCCTTGATCTCATTATTCTTTAACATCTCTTTATTAGTAATGACATCTGTAAACCTTAGAGAAATGTCAAAGATACATTCATGCCATGAAAACAAATTTGCCTTTTATTTTCATTCATATTTTGCATGAGGAGGTGACTTTGTCAATAACATCTAATGATACAGCTTTTGTAATTTATAGGGACCAAGAAAAGATCTTTGTATATAAGTGTTTTAGAAATTTTAACACTTCATTTGTCTATGAATTATGTAGGCTGGAAAGAACATTGTAATTAAGATCAAAATTATTATTACTGTACTTGATTGGAAAGGGGTCTCAAGAGACAATTGATTCTAGATTTGTCTTTATATATCATTAGACTTCAACCTGCCACAACTTCCCTAAGGTGGGGGTGGTGAGAAAACAGTAAAATTGCTTAATGTCATTATAATCACTGAAGTGTATCACAAATATATTTGAACAACCTTTATTGTTCTTGCTTGAAATGCCTGAAAAAGCATTTCAGGCACCAGAAATGTAAGTGAGACCTATCAACATAATATCTTTATAAAATATGTCCTGTAAAAACAGTATATGTTTGATGGAGTGCTTTTTGTTCACATTATTATGTACTGGATTGATACTTTATACATAGTAGATATTCAATATTCATATTGAATATAGTAGATATTCAATAAACATATATTGGATTTATATTCATTTCTATTAACAAAAGGAAATTGTCTTATTTTCCTCTCCTCTGGGAAGAAAGCATTATACTCAAATTGGGGGAATTCCATTTTAAAAAATGAGGAATTATTGTTCATTGACCACGAGGTATTAATGACTTCTCTTAGGTGTACAGGGTATATCTTGAGTAGAGTCTGAGCAGCTGTCTGAAGAATATAAAATGCAAAGTTATAAAATTTGCCTAAATACTAGATGTGAAAGATCCTAAAAATCCAACATTCAGAAACAGAAAAGAAAAAGGGCAATATTTATTAGAGACTAACTGAATCACCAATTTATATATTTGTTTTAAAAGATCCACTACCTTTTTTTTTAAACTCTACACCCAATGTGGGGATCAAACTTATAATCCCAAGATTCTCTACTGACTGAGCCAGCCAGGTGCCCCTACTACTTATGTATGTATGTATGTATGTATGCATGTATGTATGTATGTATGTATGTATCTATTTATTTATTTAAATTTAATTTATTTGAGAGAGCGTAAGAGCAGGAGCAAGAGGAGCAGAGGGAGAGGAAGAGAGAGAATCTTAAGCGGACTCCACACTGAGCACAGAGCCTGACCCAGGGCTCCCTCCCAGGACCTTGGGATCATGACCTGAGTCCAAGTCAAGAGTTTGACACTTAACCAACTGAAACACCCAGATGCCTCAACCTACCACTCTCTTTTTAAAGAAAGCTTAATCCATCTTCCCTGATTTGTTAGAAACAGTTTACATAGGGAGCTTCTAAAATTTATGCTCTAAACAGTTCTGAATTAAATAACATTGTTAATGCTCAATGATACCTAGATGTTCCAACCAATTGGTTTTACGGAAAAGGCAAGCACTCTGCTCACAAAATTCATCATCCTACCCTCTATTTTCAATATACTAACCAAAATGATCCCCTTGAAATGTGTTACATCATAGGTCTCCACCCCAAATCTCAGTTGTCCCATATTTTATCAAAATATAACAGCAAAGTCCATTCTCCGGCCTCTGGGCCTACATGACTGCACCCTATCTTTTACCAGTATTGTCTCATCTTCATCACCTGTCTTTCCATCTCTATACCATTTGTTCTTCATGGAATCTGTCTTTAAGATGGCTATACCTTCAGCTTAATATTTCCCTCCCCTTTATATCTTTATGGTTAATTCCATTACCTTTAAGACTCTGCTTAATCATTTACATTTTAATACATTTTACCATGACCACCCTATTGAAAATTTACTTCCTTTTCCTGGCCAATGACCTCTGATTTCTTTTGTCCTTGTCATGCTCTTTCCTTTCCATAAGTACTCATCATCTTTTAATATTCTGTATAAGTTAATTTCCACTTACAGAGGTGTTCATGCCATAGATTTATTTGTATCTATATGTAATGTCCTGGTGATTATTTCATTTTATATATAGACAAATTGAGGGGAAAATGTACCACAGAATGCAGAGTGATGTGTAAAGTAGTATAAAGAAGGCTGACATTTTTTTTTAAAGATTTTATTTATTTATTTGTCAGAGAGAGAGAGCACAAGCAGAGGGAGCAGCAGGCAGAGGGAGAAGCAGGCTCCCCGCTGAGCAAGGAGCCTGATGCAGGATTCAGTCCCAGGACCCTGGGATCATGACCTGAGCCAAAGGCAAACATTTAACTGCTTGAGCCACCCAGGCATCCCAAGACTGAAATTTTCATGTTAAAAATAGAATATCAACCACTGATACAGATGTACCATGGCATTTTTTTCACTAGGGTGGTTTTATACTCCTTTCATATGTATGTTTAAGCATAGAAATATGTGTGCAAGTATATGCTCTTCACATGCTATTGCTTGCTTAAGAGTCACTGAATTAGAAGATAGAAGGGGAAACAATTATTTATTATATATATTTATATATTTTATATATATAATTATACATAATAACTAAATTGTACATATATTTTGGTGCATAAATTTTGAGTGCAGAGAAATTGAAATAGTCAAATTCATAGAAACAGTGCATAAAATGGTGGTTGCCAGGGGCCGGGGGAAGGAGAAACAAGATAGCAGTCAAAGGGTACAAAGTTTCAGTTATGCAAGATGAATTGGCTCTAGAGGTCTACTGCACAACATAGTGTCTATAGTTAATAATGCTATATTTTATATAAAAATTTGCTGAGAGTAGATCTAGATCTTAAGTTTCCTCCTCTGTCTGTCTCTGTCTCTTTCTCACATACACACTCAGATAATAATAACAACAAATAAAAGGGGCAAGTGAAAACTTTTGGAGGTGATGGATATGCATATGGCATAAGGTGTGGTGATAGTTTCAATGATGTATACTTATACCCAAACTCATCAAGTTGTATATTTTAAATATGTATAGCTTTTTCTGTGTCAATCATACCTCAATAAAGTAATTTTTAAAAAAGAAATATAATTTTCATGGGGCACTTGGGTGACTCAGTCAGTTAAGCATCTGCCTTTCGCTCAGGCTATGATCCTGGAGTCCCGGGGATTAAGCCCTGCATCAGGGCTCCCTGCTCAGCATGGAGTCTGCTTCTCTCTTTCCTTCTGCCCTTCCCCCTGCTTGTGCACTCTCTTTCTCACTCTCTCTCAAATAAATAAATTCTTTTAAAAAAAGAAATATGATTACAATGAATCATGGAACACTACATCAAAAACTAATGATGTAATGTATGGTGATTAACATAACATAATAAAATAAAATTTAAAAAAAGAAAAGAAATGAAATATGATTTTCAGAGAAGTCTTTCTGAAAAATTTGTTTTTAATAATTACTTAGAAGTAAGAAGGTAAAATATGCTGCTTCCATTTTGAATAATTAGGGATACATATATATAACATAAAATTTATCATTTTAACCAATTTTAAATGTGTAGTTCAGTGGTATGAATTACATTCACATTGTTGCACAACCATCACCACCATTCATCCAGAACTTTTTCTTCTTTCCCAGCTGAAACTCTCTATTCATTAATTCAAGTTCCTCTTTCTCCCCTCCAAAGCCCCCAGCAACCACCATTCTACATTTTGTCTTTATGACTGTATTTATTCTAGTTACCTCATCTAAATAGAATCACATAATATCTATCTTTTTGTGTCTTTTTGTGATAACATATGTCTTCAAGATTCACCCATGTTGTAGCATATATCAGAATTTTCTTCCTTTTTAAGGCTGAATAATATTGCATTGTATGTCTGCCATATTTTGTTTACCGTTTCACCCATCAATGGACACTTGGGTTGCTTCTCTTTTGGCTATTTTGAATAATCTTACTATGAACAGGTTGCACAAATACTTGTGTTCTGTTTTCAATTATTTTGGGTGTATACCTGGAAGTGGAATTGCTGGATCATACCATAATTCTATGTTTACACTTTTTGTGGAATTGCCATATAGTTTTCCACAGTGACTGCAATATTTTACATTCCTACCAGCAGTGTGCAAGGGTTTCAATTTTTCCACATCCTTGTCAATACTTGTTATTTTCTTTTCTTCTAATAACCATTCTAATGAGCATGAAGCAGTAGCACATTGTGGTTTAGTCTTGTATTTCCCTAGTGATTGGTGATGTTAAGCATTTCTCCATGTGCTTACTGGCCATTTGCTTATCTTTTTGTTTTCAAAGATTTATTTATTTGAGCGAGAAAGCGCACGTGTGCGGGCACGCCCATGAGTTGCGGGAGGGGAAGAGGGAGAGAATATTCAAGCAGACTGCCCCAATGAGTGTGGAGCTCAACGTGGGGCTTGATCCCACAACCCATGAGATCATGACCTGAGCAGAAACCAAGAGTCTGATAAGAGCCACCCAGGAGCCCCTGTATATCTTCTTTAAAGAAATGTCAAGAGTTTTGTTCATTTTTTAATCAGGTTGTTTCCTCAGTTTTTAAGTGTTTTATAGTTTTAGCTCTTATATTTAAGTTATTTTGAGTTAATTTTTGTATATGTTGTACAATAGGGTATAATTTCATTTTCTTGCAGGTGGTTACCCAGTTTTCCCAACACCATTTGTTGAAAAGAGAATCCTTTCGCCACCGAATGGTCTTCACATCCTTGTCAAAAATCCCCTGAAATTTGCACAAGTTTATTTCTGATCTCTTTATTCTGTTCTACTGGTGTATATGTTTGGCTTAAAGCCAGTACTATTTGGATCACCATGACTTTGTATTAAATTTTGAAATCAGGAAGGGAGAGACATCTAATTTTGTTGTTCTTTTTCAAGATTGTTTTGGAATTCAGCATTCCTTAGATTCCATGTAAATAAAATAAAATTTTCTATTTCTGTAAAAAAAATGCCATTGGGATTGTGATAGAGATTGTATTGAATTTGTAGATCACTTTGGGTAGTATTGACATCTTACCAATATTAAGTCCTCCAATACATGAACATGGATGTCTTTCTATTTACTTGTGTCTTCATTAGCTTTTTTTCAGCAATGTTTTGTTATTTTCAACATATAAGTCTTTTGCATCCTTGGTTAAGTGTATTCCTAAGTATTTTATTCTTTTTGTCACTGCTGTTGCCCTTCAGAAGCCTCTTTTTTTAAAAGAGTTTATTTATTCATTTGACAGAAAGAACACAAGCAAGGGAAGCTGCAGGCAGAGGGAGAGGGAGAAGCAGGGTCCCTGCTGAGCAGAGTCCTGGGATCAAGTCCTCCTTTTTTTCTTAAGACAAAATTGAAAACCCTTAACACAACTTCCGTTTTGACATTCTCTTTTTGCCTCATAGTCACACTTGATTTCTTTTTCTCCAATGGAGCATATTCCTTCCTTCCCAGAGTTTTGCAAATGGTTTTCCTCTGTAAAATACTTTCTTTTCACTTCTTTATTTTCTTAATTAGCGTTTTGTTTTAAAATATCCATTTGGTTATAACTTTTTCATAGAAAGCTTCCCTGACCCTCCTACTGAGATGATATTGTTATTATTATTATCCCTGATGAACATTAGAGATGTTCTCAAACATTCCAGTTCTCCCTTCTTTCTGGGCTAAGAGTTTAATTAAACTTAACCTGTCCTTTGTAGTCAGGCTTGACAATGTTTTCTGTGGTTTTAGTTAATGAAACGGTAGCAGGAGTGACATATTGCATTTCCAGATAGAACTTTCAGGATTTGTTTACCATTAACAGCATTGTTTTCTCTTTTGTATGATAATTATGGAAGCATACTGACACATAGTATCTACGTCAGTCTTGATTCTTTACAATGAACGCAGTCCTTTTGCTAAGATTGGTTATATAGAGGGAAGGAAATGAATAGTTGTTATTTTAGCCACAATTATTTGGGATCAGATGACAATGCAGTACAGCCTACATTAACCTGACTGATAAAGAATTTCATACCAGAATTGGTGTGCTGCCATAACTCAGATGTGTGACCTAAAATAGGAGACACTGGCAAAGTGACCATTTAATGACCAGAGAGAAAATTTTATCAGAGACTGGAAAAATGGTTACCATTTAGAGAATGACAAAATAGTTGGTGAAATTTGAGCTTGTAGTCACTTGAACAAATTAACTTCCAGCTCTAAAGGTAAAGGTCAGAAAACTGATAATTTTGTGTGCTGAATGAATTTGGATGTCTCTGTAATAAGAGGAAAATATGAGCTCAGAAAAATAACTGACCAGTTAGTAAACAGGAAGCAAAAGGAAAAGAACATGTTTACAAATTTAGGGACACGTAATGTTGAAAGGGAATGAGTAGCATGGACCTTATGATGTGCATTATAATACTAACTATAAAACTTGGAGAAGCTATGATCATGGGAAGATAAATTAATGAAAGCACTACTTTGTGACCATATAATATGGTTGCTCAGTTAGATATTAATATTTTACTAAGAATCTTACATGAAGTCTACAGTATTCTGTTTAAGTGGGAAAGAGAGATTATAAAGATACCCTCTTATTTGAAGAGCTTAAAACCTTATGGATAAATTAAAAATTGAAATGTATGCTCTTCATGTACCTGTGTTAGTTATAGAAGGATTCAATGAGCAGCTAATGCAATAACCAGATCAATCATAGATCTTTCAGTTAACAAGTTTAAGAATTCTTAGTAACATGTGTCATTTCCTGTAGTTACTTTTTAAACTTTGAAGTTATTGCAGTTTGTTTCATCAATATTTTATTGACCTTTTTCACTTACTTAATTACTTAACTATTATTTTTTCTGCAGTTTTATAATGCCAAATATGAGCACTGTAGATATATTATGAAAGGCAAACTTTAAGTTAATTTGACCTTTTAAAATAGTAATAAAAAATAAGAAGTCTTTAAAATAGATTGAAAACTGAGGCTGGGATTTTGAATTTCCATTACACATTCATATCTTTTTGAAGTAAGGTTGTTGTTGAATATGAGTGTGAATAAAATCAGTAGTAAGAAGCAAAAACAGATTTTAAGGCTAAAATGAAAATACTCTATGTAATTATTAATGCTTCTTTAAAGGGAAACACAAAGAAAACCACAGGGCTTGAAAAGTCCTAAATATCATCAGATAGAGTTTCCATGTAGGATTTTCATTTTTAAGGAAAAAAATATTTATCTCCAATGCTTCTTATTGAAAAGAAACACATTGTGCTTTTTGACAAATGTTTATTAAAAATTCACAGGGATGTCTAAAAAAATGTTAGGGAAAGAAATCTGCTTATATTATAACCACTCCTTATGTCTCTTTATACTTTTACAAGTTCTTGAATGATTTTTCTTGGCTTTAAGAGATTTCATTCAGACACAGATAAGGTAACTTCTACTAAAAATGTGTAGGGGATTATTGAGTAACACATACTTGAATCAACATGGGCATCCTCAAGTGAACTGATTAATGTGTGTTTGAGAAAAATTATTTTCTTAATTACAACTGATTTTTGTAGTTTTATAGAATTTAATAATCTTCCAAGTGGTCATAAAGTCAGGAGCAGGGAATACTTTCTCCTAATGCAGATAGAAAGCTGTGACTGAAAAGATGATATTTCCCATATATAGCAATGTACTGTGTGCATCATGTTGAGAATAGAGAGGGAGTGGATATACCTAAACTCCGTGACCAAGTACAGAACATGAGAAAAACAAAAGCAAAAAAAAAAAAAAAGAAAGAAAGAAAAGAAAAGAAAAGGAAGAGAAAAATAAAACCAAAACCAAATCCAATATCCTAATTTGCAACCAAAGTTGGTGCAGATATAATAAATTGGGACTAGACAATCATAAATTCTTAATTAAGCTGATGCTTCTGCACATAGGTCTAAAAAGAATAAGATTTTTAAAAAAAGACTGCCTCAGACTTATTTTCAACCATTAAGAAGAACAATTTTAATAAACACATTTGCACATTCAAAAACAGTAAAATATTCTAAATAAATATTTATCGGTCATATACTTCATGTGTTTCTTTAAGAAATAAGAAAAAAGAAAGAATATTCCTACATCTGAATTATGCCCTTAGAAGCCAAATTTACAGTCTAATATCTTTAAGTGGAAAATCATCATGGTCTTCAGCAACCTGAAGGGCATAAGTTTTCTTATCTAACCAATCAGATTAGACTGGCTCAATTAGCAAAGGTAGCCAAGTGATAAGTACCAGTCAAATTGAAGCTCTGCATGTCTGTTGAATGTGCACATTTAAATAAAAAGACTCAAAACATAGAGCAAGGTATCTGAGAAATTAACATTCAAAGAAAATAAATATATCTGTATATTTAAAATGAGAGAAAGCAATCAGGTTGGCTGGGTTACTATACTGTATTTAAAAGGCTCATCCTTTAAACATAGAGCTTTTTGGGTCCAGAAATTATTTACTTTATTCTTTTTCCCAAGATATGGCTCTGGTAGCAGAATTAACAAAATCAAATTCACAAAAGTTTAAAATATGTAAAAAGAATGTTGACTTAGTCATTTATAATCACAGATATCTTTTTGATCAGATTATCAATATCAATCATCAAAGATACTTCTGTCCCAGTTAATATTTCTGAAAAATCAAAATAGGAAATAAATAAATAAATAAATAAATAGAAATGGTTTCACGAGATGAAAGAATCAGGGCATAGAAAGGGATGGTGTTTAGGTAACATAGAGACTAGGGAGATGAAAGTTTAAGTAGCTGAAGTCGGAAAGAGTATATCTTTCTAGAAAATAAAATAAGAACATTTGTCAAATACAATGTAACTTGGAACTGAAGAAAACAGAATAAATAATGGCAAATGCTATTTTTTTTTGCTTTTTTTCCCCTGAATTGTATATATATATAAAATATAAATTTAGTATCAACAAAAGAGTACTTCAGGGACGTTCAAATACCAACATGTAGTTTACGGGGTGATATGCCATATCACCTTCCAGTAAAGTCTTGCTTAAAATGTACTCTACTTTTTTTTTTCTTTTTTTTAAGATACCTGGGATGTGAAGCACGTGTGTGGCTCAGTCAGTTAAGCGTCTCCCTATGGCTCAGGTCATGATTCTGAGGGTCTGGGGATCAAGCCCTCATGTAGGGGGCGGTCTCTGCTCAGCGGGGAGTCTCCTTCTTCCTCCCCCCTCTCTGCCCCTCCCCCTGCTCATGTTCTGTCTCTCACTTGCTCTCTCAATCTCTCACTGTCTTGCTCTCACAGGCTTTCTCTCAAATAAATAAATAAAATCTTTTTTTAAAAGATACTTGTGATGTATATTTATAAACATTCAGTTCTTTACAAATAACACTGCAGATACTCAATCTTATCTGCTATTTAAGTCACATTCTCTGAAGGTTACTGTTTCTGAAAATATTTCTAGTTGCATAGATTGGTTTATTTTACCCAGTTATGTACTAACAATATTTATAGATACGCCAAGTCATTAATATTAATAAATTAGACCTGGTTTGGGGAGAAGAAATTATTATGTTTTCTGCCGGAAATCACTTACTGCCAGCAATAGGAAGTATCCACCTACAAGCAAACCTGTTTCTGGCCATCTCCAAATCTCTCATTTTCACATGCAGATACTGAGCCACAGAATTGTCTAAGGAAAATCGAACAGATTTGACCCCTTTGGGATGGGAGCCCATTCATGTCCTCAGACATTAAGTTCAGCCTCTATGCCATTATTTGGTGTAAAATTATGGGAGAGGTTTTTATGCTTGGAGCCACCAAGTGCATCATCTGAAACACCAACCAGGCCCTGGACTCTCTCTGAAGTATATGTTACTTACTGCTCTACGGCTCTCCGTGTTTTCCTCCGAGCATGGCATGATCTGTCTAGACTATTCTTATACAGCCCTTTGTTCAATATGTTAAGATTCTATCGAGCCCTTTTCCTTATTCTCCTTGACTTTATCTGAGCCACTTGTGCCCACATTCTCTATCCTATTACAATTTCCTCTCAGCCTCCCCTTTTAACTCTTTCCACTATCCACCCATATTTTTTGAAGTCTTTTTTTCAATAATTTTATGCCAAGGGACTTATATAAATTGGAATTTGTAGATCACTAAGAATGCAAAACTTCAAGTTCTACTGTATCTTTCACTGAAGTCCTTTTGCAACAAAACATACTATTTTATCTTTATTGTGATTTGAGATTTAACACATCAGAATTGTCTTTTGAATCTTATAATATGGCTGATATTCTGCTTCTCTTGACAAAGCACTAAAGTCATGGAAAGCCTTCCTTAGAAATTATGTATTGATTTTATTGAGTATCTTGAAAGGTGGGAAGGTAGGGAAAAGTAAGTAGTTAGATTCTGTAGGTATTTCTCCCCTCCACCATATTGCTTCAATTTGTCATCATCACAGGTAAATGACCAAAGCATAATTCTCAATTTAAAGGATTCCCATGTCTTCATATTGAGTAAGCTCAAAACTTCACACGGGGAGCCCAATTAATGTTTCTGATGGCTGAATAAACAAAACTTACTTTCATTTACGCACATATTTATCCCCTACAATATTGCTGTTTTTCCAGTAAATCAGAAAGCTTTCAGTCCCAGGTAAACTTACCTTGTGAGTTACTATTTTCTTTCCATTCTGTTAATATGTTTTTGTGGGTTGATCACTTAATTTCCACTCTTTGATACCTTGATCCCAAAATGATTCTTTGTTCCCTTAGTGATTTAGATTGTTCCATAATTGTTTCAATAGCTCAAAAGAACTCTCAGTTCTATGGGGCTATTATTTCTCTCCTTTATTGTTTTTTGCTAGCCAGGCACTGATTGACTAGAAAAAATTTTTTTTTTTTCCCTAGGGAAGTTTGCATATTTTAACAGCAGTTGAACAGCTGTCTTCAGAAGTAATGTTTCTATATTTCACAGCTTGCGGCCGCACTATTAATACCATTTTACTTCTCTAATGGAGGTAATTCTTAAACACCACAAATCCTAATTATTTGAACAGCAGTGGGCCTTAATTCATAACTGCTTCTTCTGAAAACAAAAGTACTTTATAGCTTGGAATAGGATACGTGTGAGGGGCCCTCCCCTTTTATCCGATGATGAACATCGTTTCCGGAAATACTGCTCCCTCAGAGGTGATAATTATCCCTGTGAGCAGCCTGGGAGCATCCCTGCTGCTACATAGCGGTGCAGTTAGCAAACTCAAACTGTCTAGAGTCTCTCCCCTACCCCCCATGCTCAAACGTTCCCAAATGATCTAATCATTGCTTTATTTTGGGAGAAGAGATTAAGAGTGTATGAATCATGCTTATCCTTTTAAACTTTCTGTTTTAAGTGGAATTCCCACTGTCATATCCACTTTCAATTCTCCCCTAGCTATTGCAGCTCTGAACTACAAGTGATCCTATTGATCTAATTATTAAAATCGTTATACTGTCCCTGAGCTCTAGAAAGTCTGTAAATAGGAAAAAATGTAGTATTAGAACGTGTTTAATATCTCTTTTTACCAGTATGAATTTTTTTCTCTATACATCCTATTTAAGGATAGTATTCTCATAATTGGCATATGTATCTCTACTTAGCACCTACTCCACTATATCTGTGTGTGTGTGCGTGTGTGTGTGTGTGTGTGTGTGTGTGTGAGATAAATTGCATCAATAAACTGTAAAGGCCTTAAAGAAAGAGCCGCTTTATTATAAATCATAGGTGGTAAATATAATAATAATAAAAATTATTGTAGAATTATCACAGATCCCACCCTAATACAATATTCATATTGAACAAATATGTGACACATGAAATACATGACTAGAGTATTACCAGTCATGATAAGGCTTATACTATCTTTCTATCTACCTTTCTATTTATCTACCTACTTATATGTTCATTTTTACATGGATGTCTACATATAAATAAATAAGTAGTATGTAAACATTTGCATACATCCGAGGGATTTTGACAAACTAGGGAAATTTAACAAAATATGTATTTCTTGATCATATCTTTACTATTTTTTGAAGTAAATCGAATAAAGTAAAGCAGAACTGAGAGACACACGGTGATATTCAAATATTATAATAAGGGCTATCGAAGATAACAAGATATGTTACAAAGACCCCTGATCTCGGGTTCAGAAAGTACTCTTTCAATTTTGGAGTCTGCCATGATTAACTGTGTGATAAGGACAAATTTACTTAACTTCTCTTGTCTTTATTTTCCCTATTTTTATATTGAACGATAGGTTCTAAATGACCAACGATGGTCTAAGTGATCTGGGTTCTTTTTGGGGGGGGTATTTTATTTATTTTTTGACGGAGAGAGACACAGCGAGAGAGGGAACACAAGCAGGGGGAGTGGGAGAGGGAGAAGCAGGCTTCCCGCGGAGCAGGGAGCCCGATGTGGGGCTCGATCCCAGGATCCTGGGATCATGACCTGAGCCGAAGGCAGATGCTCAACGACTGAGCCACCCAGGCACCCCGCGATCTCAGGTCTATAAAAGCACATGATGCAAACTGCATGGTGAGTATTACCAGAATGAGTCCTGAGCTGGTTGCCCTCTCTTGTTCAGTGCTAAAACTGGTAAAAATTCTATTTCTGGATCCTTGAGGAATCCTTGCTCTCTTTGTTCCTCCAACACCAGTAACGTCACAACTGCAATGCAGCTGCTAATAATTAGTTCCTTGATTCATTATAGGCCTGGTTTACTAAGAGAATTTATAGATAGGGAAAAGGAGGTGTTCCACAAGTAGTTAATGATTTGTTGAAGTTCATACTGTGCCCATTATAAGTAATAACATGTCCTTTTAAGAGAGGCGTGAACTCAACCTTCTAGGCAGTGATTATTTGCTAGAAAAGTACAATTGGGCTGACTTTTCAAGTTCTTCATATAATTTACATCCTTTATTCACTTATTCTCATTTATATTCCTTGAGATCTGGCATGTATTTGACTGTCTTTACACAATCTCTCCATCTTTAAGACCTCAAAGAATATCCAGTGCAGATTTCCAAGATATGCAAAGCCTGAATTCATTCTTTCCAAGCATAATTTATCCACTGTTAGCATGTCTGATTATTTGACCATTTCAGTATAGTCCTTGAGTATGTCCTTTGTAATTTTTTTAGAAAATACCTCCTACGATGTCCTTTTTAGAATAATCGCTTTCATCATTAAATGTGTTTGCTATTATAGTGCATGGTGCTAATTACGAAATCAAGAATGGACATCTCAAACTTAATAGAGATTCTACAATGAAAGATAAGAACAATAAGGTATATATAATATGTAATATATATAATACCGAATATATATATACACATATATACATATATGTGTATATATATATTTCTGAAGTCTGATTAGACTCAGCTTCTCTGAGTGACCACTTGGTATTCTACTCTAAATTTAATAGGAAATGACAAAAACATTAAATTTGCTAATTAAGTGCCTACACACTTAGCAGTTAAATAAAAAATATAGACAAAACGCAGAAAGCTTGAAAATGTCATCACATGGCTTTTGTGCATACAATGTTGTAATTCTTTGGTATTACTGACCTAATTAAAACTGGATCTACCTTAGGGACATGGAGTCTCACCAACTTACAGAGGCCAAAGATGATTTCAAATCGTAGGAAAGGCAGAGTATACCCTGGGCCTCAACAGGAACTGAGACAAGGCTTGAGAGTCACCAGAGTTTTCTCTCCATTTGTCATGCTTGGTATTCTCTTCACAATGTCCTCCATCTGTCTCATTAAAGTCAGGTTTTCTCAATGAGAGGGAAGTTTGACTGCAAATCGCTCTATATTGCTTTTGCCTCTGAAGAATGCCTTATTAACCATTCCAATTTTTAAAAAATACAATTGTGGGGAGAACACTGATTGTGCCCAAAGTGTACCTCTAGACTACAGCAAGACAAGGGGAGAAAAGTATGATTTCCCTTGCTTGGATTAGAAGTCTACCCATTGATAAAAGAATTGTGGCCAATGGCAGATTTTACAACAACATGATTGAAGCAGGAGCAGGATCTTCAGAATGAATAATAGATGTATGACACCTGGATTGTTTCATTTAGGTATTTAAGATGATTTGATATGTCTCAAAATGAAGTAAGTTAAAAGAAAAAAAATAAAAACATTTTAGAAGCAGATAAGCGTTCAAATAGAAAAATAGCAATTCTCTACCTGTAACAGCCAAATGACTGAATGACCTTAGGCAGATCACATCTCCTCTAACCTTTGTTTCTTTGTTTCACTGTCAGAAATAATGAAGGTGCATTAAAAAACACACCTCGATGACTCAAACCCACAAAGCTTAGTTTTCACACATGAAGGGGCAACCAGATATTGTCATGAAGTGTGCTCTGCTTAATTTAGTTATTTACAGACTCAGACTGATACAATTATGTCAAGTGCTTGTCACTATGCCAAAAGGAAAGGGAAATCTGAAAAGTCTTGATCTGGCAATTAAGTGATGTCTTCTGGAGTTGATGCCTGACATTTTGTTCTCAGAGCTTATTAGAAAGAACTTGTCACTTGGTTTTACTCTACAATTGAGCCTGGACATATAATGCCACCTATTAACAGATTTAGGACTATTGATATGTGAACAGAATAATTTTTTCAACACTCCACCTTCTAGTCACCAAATATTTTGTTCTTCTTACACTCTATACACAAAGGGTGCTTATCTTCTTCCAAGAGAGTTATCATTGAATTGTCATCTGCTCCTGGCATCCAGTTTAATGTCCAAGATCTATGTATTACTTGTTGTTATCTATATCAGGATATTATTTGTATCAGTCCATTTGCCAAAAACCCCTATGTGGTTCTTCTTGATACATTTATGAACTAAATATACACATTACACAGTATATCCAAGGAATTGGAATTTCAGCAAGCACCCTTATTCAGAAAGAGGAAAAATAGTATGTTTGTATGTCAATATTGAAATCTACCTGGACAGTTACTGTGAGGGGATGTTCAGTTCATTGTCCCCTGTGCTTCTTGGTTCCATTCTCCTGAATAATTCTCTTTTCTTCTTTTTTTCTAGTAAGCCTTAGATGAAAGGATCAGTAGAATATATAACCTCTTTGGAAAGCTAGCAGCTTTTTCTCAGCGTGCTTTTTGCCCTTAGAAGATTGGAGATCTTGAACATTTACAGTTCTGGCATTTCTGGTATATTCTGGTCTTGAACTGTCACAGATATTTCTTTTAGTTTAAGCCATGATTTCATCTATAATACAAGTCTCTTCAAAGATAGTAGGCTTTCCATCAATTTGATTTAGTCAGCAACACGTGCCAAGAGACTCACCCACTTTTTTTTTTCTATGCACATTTCTTATATTTGAAACAAATCTTTGCTTTTTTGAATCTGCTTGTTCTCCTTTCTTAATAGCCTATCTTAACTATATCAGGTTTCTTTGAAGAAACCTGTTTTTACTCTACTTTTCCGGAGTCATTATGTCCCAAAGAGAGAGTCTACTGGGAATCAAAGGTGAATTAAGTCTTTGATCTCGAGACGCCTAAATCGAGTCAGAGCTTTTAAGAATCAATGTGACAGCTGTGCCCTAACTTAATTCTTGCTGCAAGGGTGAGTCTCTGAAATCAGACTTTATTGCTCAAAGATCTTCTCAACTTGATTTTTTTTCCTGATGGCAGATGAAAAGCAGTTACTTCTTTCAAACTTGCAAGTCTCCAAATTTCTGGACTCAGTTTTTATTGTTTTAATCTTCTGTATTCTGAGACAATTCTTGTGGTAATTTGCAAATGCAGTCAACATTAACACAATCAATTAACTTTTTGTTCAACCTCTTCCTCTGCACCTATAAGTTCACTTGGGAGCAGAAAGTCAGCCATTCTCAATATACCCGTCTCACTATTTAGGTCAGCTGCAGGTACCACATGGTTCCACTTTGGCTCTGAATGCCACTAGCTCATGTCTACTGTTCACAACGGCAGTGGGTAAAGGTTTACATTGGTGGTTTCTAAACAAAAATGTCATGAATGCTTATATATATATATATATATATATGTATATATATATATATATACATACACAAATTAATGTCTAATAGAGGCTGTAAATATACATAATAAAAGCCTATGATTTCCATAACCTATCCCCCTTTCTATATCCTTCAATCCTCTTCTCTAGATGGAGGGAAAGAAAAATAGGTAGATAGATAGGTAGGTAGATAGATAGATAGATAGATAGATGGAGAGAGAGATGATAGAACAAGAGAGACATGGGGGAAAGAGAAGAGAAAATGGTATAAAAGCTTAGGGCTGTGTTTTATACTCACTTAATATTTAATTTAAAGGCAATGACAACATTAATAAAGATTTAATTATCCAAGGAAAATGAAGGCTACAGCTTTATTTCAAAGTATGATTTAGTTCTACTTCTGGAATAAGAATAGACCAGAATATTTTGACAACTAAAATTTTCTTTGTCTAGTGGTCCAGGAAATTTCTCTTTATAAGGTTTCTTCTTTGATGAACATTTCTTCTGGCATTCAGTTCTAGTCTGAAGGTCAATTATGCCTCTTGTGTTATTCGCAGCCACATGAGCTGCTGGTGGAAATCTAATCATGTTTTATACTGTGTCAAAGTCTGTGGGTATTTTAAAGTAACTGCTCAATATTACAAAAAATAAAGGGAAAGTTCAACCGTCTTGCAATTGATCCAAGTCCTTTGCCTTTCCCCTTGATGACATTGCCAAGTAATATACTATTGTAATAGAAATATTAAAAAAATAATTAAGGAAAACTTGATATAAATTTTAATAACCCTAAATTCCATGACAGAAAACCACTGATACAATTTTGGTGTATATTTCCAACGTGATCTCTATTAGTATTATTATTGCAGAAGTGGGAGCAAACTTTGGCATTATTTTTCTCTTCCTACTCAATTGGCAGTATACTATAAATACATTCCTCTATACCTCTTCCCAGTTTACCTCTGATCTTCTATCTGCAGTGACCTCTGTTCTAATTTCTACCACCACAGGGAAATTGTCTGCACCAGTAGCCAATAAAATACCTCAGACTCAAAATATCCTAGTCCATTATTACTTTGGCGACAAGAATAATTCATATCTATAACTAAAAGTACATCTTCGGTTTTCTCTTGTATAATTAAAACCTTTGTAATATTCTGGTTAGAGTACTTGATGAGCATTCCTTGTGGGTGGGTAGACCTGATAGTGAATGACTTGATATAGACATGTGTGTCTTTGTGCATACTTTGGTATTTCTGAAACTGTCTACAATGTTATAAGTTACAAACATTACAGTCACGTCTTTAGACCAAAGAGTCACATATTTTTACCTTACACCATAATAACCAAACTCTTTCTAAATAAAAATGTGATTCATGTAGAATAATGTATCACTGGCCATAATGATTTTATACATCGAGTATTAATATTTAACTATAATTCAATTAATTGATGAAAATCACACTTCCTTTGAAATTTCCATCAAATTATGCATTATTTTAATGCATACTTAACCTATCTAAGGCACAGTTTTTCATATACATTCACATGGAACAGGAGGGAATGATTAGGACATTCTCTATTTCTGGCCATATTTCACAAGTAAAATTTAATTTTTTTACTTTTCCTATAATTGGGTGTTAATAGAGAAATGGATTGGATCTCAGGAGACTTGTGTCATTCTCCATTAGTGAAGAAACTTCATGACTTTAAGCCAGCAATTCCATTCTCTCGGAATATTAGCACCAACACCCTATGTGTAAAAATGAAAAATGGACAATGTTTTTTTAATGTTTATTCCAACCCTACAAGCATTGTGTAATGTCAATGATCTGCCAGAATAGTTACATAACAATTTATTTTTCAAGAAAATTCTTTGAGGACAAACTACAGCTTTAAATTTGTCGAAAGATTTTTACCTGGGTAGATGTAGATTAGATGACAGATGATAGATAGATAGATCGATCGATCGATCTTAATATGTGTTTGTGTACTCATTTGGTAAATATTGGTTATTGATCTAATGATCTATTCCTTGGTCTAATGGTCTAATAAAATAATTTTATGACAATTAATTTCTTATACTTTGAGGAAACATTTCAGAGTGATAAATCATCCTAAGATTAATCTAGATATTATGTATAACTCATAGACATTTTGAAGGATATTAGTACAAATTAATATCTATTTTCAGATGCTAATTTACATTTAATTAATCACTTCTCACCTATAATTCAATGTCAGAAATTTACTATTATAAGAGGTTTTCTATTTTAATCTCTGAATTATGTTTTAATAAATACAGAGAATACATAAGATAATTTTTGTCTCTTCAATTAGTATTTCTTTTATAAATGCACATAAAATTAATAAACTATCAAAAGGGAAACTATCTTATGTTTCTTTAAATGAGTATGGTCTGTCTGATCTCCCTCAACAAGGCAGAATACCAGGATACTGGGATAAGAAAAGTAACATACTTAGGTTTTAGGGCATATCCTATGTTTTGGATCTGAAATAAGACAACTTAGGGAGAAACTGAAACTAAAATCAGGTTATTTAAAGAATTTGTTTGAGTGAATAAAAATCCATGGAAGAGGCAGCTCAAGGCTATAGTATAATATGCTCCAGTATAATATGCTCCTAATATCAAGAACAACAATTAAAGAGAAGAGTCCAAAACTCCTCTGAACCAGGAGTATGAACATCAACTTTAATGGTGCTTGTCTTGTGGCATCCTACATGTTCACAAATGAGGAATTTAAAGGCCAGAAGCTGGGCTCTTGATTTATCAACTGATTGTTGGTGATTTTTATTAATTTCCCTCTCATGAGTAAATCTACAGTGAGATTAGCTAGCACCAGTTTCTCTAAACTATATTACCTTGCTTTTTCTACTGATTGTATAAAAACCCAATATTCCTGTTCAAAATACATAGAGTGGCTTCTGTCTGATTGAAATAGAGGTGGAGGCAGAATTGAAAATCCAAATTGAACCTCAATCTCCACCTTCAGTAAAACAAATGGGGAAAATCAGGGAACTAAAATGTAGCCTCAGCTTTAGGTCCAATGATCTTTTTACTGGCCCACATTACCATATAATAAATCAACAAGCTTTTTATACAGAATTTCTTATAGAGATGTCTACATCTTTGCAATTTTAATTTTTGAGGGTCTTACATAATTATTATTTGGGGGGAGGATATTATGACACATAAAGATAGTCCCCAACTTACGATGGTTTGACTTACAAATTTTCATCTTTACAATGGTGAGAAAGTGATATGGATTCAATAGAAACCATACTTTTTTGAATTTTGAATTTTGATCTTTTCCTGAGCTAGCAATGTGCAGTTCCCAGTCAGCCATAAAATCCCAAGGCTGAAAAATTGATACACTAACAATCATTCTGTGTCCATACAACCATTCTGTTCTTCACTTTCAGTACAGTATTCAACAAATTACATGAGATAATGAACATTTTATTATAAAACAGGCTTTGTGTTAGATGATTCTGCCCAGCTAGAGGCTAATGTAAGTGTGCTGAGTATGTTTAAGCTAGGCTAGGCTAAGCTATGATGTTAGAAAGGTTAGGTATAGGACACCTGGGTGGCTCAGTTGGTTAAGCGGCTGCCTTCGGCTCAGGTCATGATCCTGGAGTCCCGGGATCGAGTACCACATTGGGCTCTTTGCTCAGCAGGGAGTCTGCTTCTCCCTCTGACCCTCTTCCCTCTCGTGCTCTCTATCTCTCATTCTCTCTCTCTCAAATAAATAAATAAAATCTTTAAAAAAAAGGAAGGTTAGGTATATTAAATGCATTTTGACTTCTATTATTTTCAACTAATGGCAGGTTTATCACGACATAGCCCCATCGTAAATCAAGGAAGACCTCTAGTTCAAAATTTAAAGTGCGACGGCTTATTTCTTCAGAGTAAAAATTGACCTACTTGACTATCTTTTAATATAATACTAATTTTCAATAAATTAGTATTTCTTCTGCATTTAGTTTTTTTAATTTTTTTTTTCGAATGCGCACAGATGTCATTTATCACCCATAACTATGTGCTTAACCAGAGTTTCTTTAGGAGAGCAGCAGAAGAGTTGAAAGAGAGATAGCAGCCTCAAGCATGGATGCCTTTCATTAATCTAGACTGTCCCCTTTGGCCTCAGTTGCAGTGGCATGTCTGACTGCTCTATTGTTATCAACAGTTTGCCCTCTGGACATTTCACTTGGTCCTCACAATTCCTGCTCCTCTCTTGTTACTTCTGTGTCTTCATTTTCTCAAGTTAAAAACGCCAGGGCACGAAGAGGTTGTTGCCTGTGTTCTCCTTTAGGATTTTGATGGACTCCTGTCTCACATTTAGGTCTTTCAACCATTTTGAGCCTATTTTTGTGTGTGGTGTAAGGAAATGGCCCAGTTTCATTCTTCTGCATGTGGCTGTCCAATTCTTCCCAAAAGCATTTGTTGAAGAGACTGTCTTTTTTCCATTGGACATTTTTTCCTGCTTTGTCGAAGATTAGTTGACCATAGAGTTGAGGGTCAATTTCTGGGCTCTCTATTTTTTTTTTTTTTTAAAGATTTTATTTATTTATTTGAGAGAGAGAGAATGAGAGATAGAGAGCACGAGAGGGAAGAGGGTCAGAGGGAGGAGCAGACTCCCTGCCGAACAGGGAGCCCGATGTGGGACTCGATCCCGGGACTCCGGGATCATGACCTGAGCCGAAGGCAGTCGCTTAACCAACTGAGCCACCCAGGCGCCCCTCTGGGCTCTCTATTTTGTTCCATTGATGTATGTGTCTGTTTTTGTGCCAGTACCATACTATCTTGCTGATGACAGCTTTGTAATAGAGCTGGAAGTCCGGAATTGTGATGCCGCCAGCTTTGCTTTTCTTTCTCAACATTCCTCTGGCTATTCACGGTCTTTTCTGGTTCCATACAAATTTTAGGATTATTTGTTCCATTTCTTTGAAAAAAGTGGATGGTATTTTAGCAACTTCTTCCTAGAAACGTCGCCAAAGGCAAGAGAAGCAAGGGCAAAAATGAACTCTTGGGACTTCATCAAGATAAAAAGCTTTTGCACAGCAAAAGTAACAGTCAACAAAACCAAAAGACAACAAACAGAATGGGAGAAGATATTTGCAAATGACATATCAGATAAAGGGCTAGTGTCCAAAATCTATAAAGAACTTCTTAAACTCAACACCCGAAGAACAAATGATCCAATCAAGAAATGGGCAGAAGACATGAACAGACATTTTTCCAAAGGACATCCAAATGGCCAACAGACACATGAAAAATTGCTCAACATTGCTCGGCATCAGGGAAATCCAAATCAAAACCTCAATGAGATATCACCTCACACCAGTCAGAATGGCTAAAGTTAACAAGTCAGGAAAAGACAGATGTTGGCAGGGATGCGGAAAAAGGGGAACCCTCCTACACTGTTGGTGTGAATGCAAGCTGGTGCAGCCACTCTGGAAAACAGTATGGAGGTTCCTCAAAAAGTTGAAAATACAGCTACCATACGATCCAGCAATTGCACTACTGGGTATTTACCCCAAAGATACAAATGTAGGGATCTGAAGGGGTACACGCACCCTGATGTTTATAGCAGCAATGTCCACAATAGCCAAACTGTGGAAAGAGCCAAGATGTCCATCCACAGATGAACAGATAAAGAAGATGTGGTATATATATATATACAATGGAATATTGTGCAGCCATCAAAAGGAATGAAATCTTGCCATTTGCAATGACGTGGATGGAACTGGAGGGTATTATGCTGAGCGAAATAAATCAGAGAAAGACATGTATCATATGACCTAACTGATATGAGGAATTCTTAATCTCAGGAAACAAACTGAGTGTTGCTGGAGTGGTGGGGGTTAGGAGGGATGGGGTGGCTGGGTGATAGACATTGGGGAGGGTATGTGCTATGGTGAGCACATTTGAGAATTGTGTAAGACTGTTGAATCACCGACCTGTACCTCTGAAAGAAAGAATAAATTATATGTTAAAAAAGAAAGAGAAGATAGCAGGAAGGGAAGAATGAAGGGGCAGAAATCGGAGGGGGAGACGAACCATGAGAGACTACGGACTCTGAAAAACCAACTGAGGGTTCTAGAGGGGAGGGGGGTGGGGGGATGGGTTAGCCTGGTGATGGGTATTAAAGAGGGCGCGTTCTGCGTGGAGCACTGGGTGTTACACGCAAACAATGAATCATGGAACACTACACCAAAAACTAATGATGTAATATATGGTGATTAACATAACATAATAAAAAAAATGTCAGAGCACGGATCAATTGAGAGTAGAATATTTTTTTTTTTTTATAATTTTGATGTGGCTGATAAATGTTTTTAGGAGATAGAAGATTGATGGGTATTCAAAACTTCAGATATTTTAAGATATTTTTTCAATCAGTAATCACCTAATTTCCACATTGTACATGATCATCCAAAGGTGGGTGAGAATCTAGAGTTGTTTGTGGAATATTGTGTGAACCAAGATGAAGTATATAGGCTATTTCCCCAAATACACACTCATTCCACATACAACTCCTTTGCTAATTTGTTGATTTTTACTATAGACTTATTAAATGTCAGTAGGGAAAATATATTCATCATAAAATATTTAAAAGGTACGATAGGAAATGAAAAAGTCTCTCTCCCACTTTTTTTCCCTATCCCACCAGGTATCTTCCTCAGAGGCAGTCATTCTTTTTTAGTTTTTGTGTGTGGTTTTTCAATCTGTGCACCTATAATCATCTTCATGTATATTTACTGTATATAAACAATATCATAGGGGTGACTGGGCAGCTCAGTCGTTAAGCGTCTGCCTTCGGCTCAGGTCATGATCCCAGTGTCCTGGGATTGAGCCCCACATCGGGCTCCCTGCTCCGTGGGAAGCCTGCTTCTCCCTCTCCCTCTGTCAAATAAATAAATAAAATCTTTAAAAAAATAAAAATAAACAATATCATATTCTACATACTGGTCTAAATTTATCTTTTTTTATTTTTTAACTTAGTGTTTGCCCTGCTTTTTGGACTATGTTCTTTTAGAAAATCACTGTATTTTTATTCAAGTGGTTACTTTACAACTCTTTTCATATGATATTCTTAATCACTTATTTCTCCAATATCTACTGATTCTCACTGTGAACAATGAGGAAATTGATCTTTCATCTCTGCTTTTCCTCCCCAAGTATTCACTGGTTTTATTATTTTGTTACTGATTAGTTTTATAACTTTACACTACTTACACTTCTCTTACTTATTATCTTTAAATATTTTGACTCTGTCCACAAAAGAGAAAACCACTGTTACTTCCACCTTTTCCACTTCTTTTCAATTTTCTGTATAATATACCATTTCCACACTGTCATTCCTCATAATATTGCATTTTCATCCATATTTATAATGTTCACATGTGTTTTAGTTTTCACCATACAAATAAATGGACATGTTGCTCAATAACACTTCTTTTACCAAGTTTCTCCATTAATCTCTTCATTGCCAGAAACTTGTCCTCTGATAGTTTCTTTGAGAAAGGCTCATATATACCTTGAATTGATTTTTCATATTAAAAATGGCTTCCATGTGCAAAACTGATCTGAGTGTGAGCTTGCCTGGATATAGAGCTTTGGAGTCCTGTTTAGATTTTATAAAAAAAAGTTATGCAGAGTATTACACTGTTGTGAAGGAGACGTGCGAACAGACTGATTTTTTTGTCTTTAAGGGTGACTTGATATTTTTGGTCTAGATAACTGGTGGGAATTCATTCTCTGCATTTAAGATTTATCATCATTCCTGGAATATCTATTTGACATATATTTTATTATCTTGTGTCAACTTTTCATGGAATATTTTGTTCTCTTTAAATCTGTAGATTCAAGTTTCCTTTTTACCTGTCAATTTTTTTTAAATTTTATCTTCCTTTATATATTGCTATTCTTCTTCAAGGAAATCAGTTATATATTTATTACTTCTCCTCATCTGTCTTTTCCTTAATATTTGTTCGGTAAACATTATATTTGGAATAATTTTAGGTTTCCAGAAATGTCACATGATGGGCAGTGTGGGCAGATTTCAATTCCATTTCAGATATGTGAATTAGATATTCCATATTAAATATGGATGTAGTCACTAAAAGAAAATGTAAATGAAACAGGGCAAGGAAAATTATAGACCATTTTGTTGGAAATATGAATCGTAAATATATAGCAACCTGTTTTATGCAGGATTTGGAGAAAGTGAATGTGACTAGTTCTCCATTTGTCTTGATGGACTAGGAGAGTGTAACCCTGAGTGAAATTGTATGTAGTAGTTTTCAGGATTTTCTGTGTTTTGTTTTAGCTGAAACTGACATAATTTTCACTTTGCCACTATCATCTAATCTGCTGCCTTGTGTCACTGCCCAACAAATAACAACACTTTGCTATTGTGGAGATTTCCTAATTGAAATCACACTGTGGAAACTTATGAAATAGTGAAATGAAGCCAACAACGAAAATTTAAAGGATAACTGGATTTTCACCAAAGTCAATAGCAAAGGAGTAAGCAAAGGAATTACAGAAATATCAAGAACTATATAGTAGGCTGATAATGGCCCTCAAACATATCATGTTTTAATCCCTAGAACGTGTAAATGTGACCTTATTTGAAAAAAAAGGGTCTTTACATATGTGATTAAATTCAGGATCTGAAAATAGATTACTGGGGATTATCTGGATAGGCCCAAAATGCCATCACCTGAATCCTTATAGAGGGAGATTTGATACATAAATACAACCACACCAACATACACACAAACACAGACATGCATACACACTTATACACACACATGCAGAAGACATGATGTGAAACCAGAGGCAGAGATTAGGTCCATGTGGCTAATGGTGCCATTAGCCACCAGACGCTGGAAGAAACAAGGAATAGATTCTATCCTAGAGCTGGTGCAGCCTTGTCAAAACCTTGATTTTTTGCTCAGTGTTATAGGTTTGGATTTTTGGCCTGCAGAACAGAGAGAGAATAAATTTTTGCTGTTTTAAGTCACTGACTTTATGGTAATTGATTACAATCTAATACAAAGTACCCATTTATTAAAAAAGACTCTTTGCAGTTTTCATGCTTATGCAAGAATTGGAAGATTTAAGTAAAATGCAAGTTTCCTTCTGTCTAAAATGATTAACAAATGTGTGTGTGTGTGTGTGTGTGTGTGTTTAGCACTGGGCATGCATAAATTCTCCATTCATTTTAGAGACATATAAACTGCCTGCATGCAATCTCAACTGAGTATGTATGTGTATGTATATACCTAATTTTTATATAGATTTTGTGTTCCTATGGAAAAATGGTTTAGTGTTTTCATTAAGATTTATCTTGTTGGCAGGAAAGTAATGTGATCTGAGTTGAAAGCCACATACTGGTTTTGTGAACTTGGGAAATTGTTCTATTTATGGAGCCTATCTCTTCAGGAGCAATGTGGGGATAGCACCATCTAAGTCATGGGTTATTGTCAGGGTATACCAGATAGTAAAATTAAAATGCATAGCACAGTGTGGCATGGTGCTTGAAACACAGTAGGCACTCAATAAATAATATGGAGTTACAGTTCCTCTTCTCACAAGCAAAAAATATATTCCTTAAGGTATTATTCTGGCAACAGACCAGAATTGTGAAGATTGCTGTTTTGAGAAGTAGATTGCTTCAGTTCCATTTTCCTTATAAATGGTTAAGTTTGGATATTTTGGAGGTTGAATCTAATTTATCATTACTGTGAAGATGTCATGTAATACTGTATAGAAACCTGGCTTTTGTGAGTGTAAGGATGTTATAGTTTCCAATAAAATTACAAAATATTTACTGCATCTAGACCAGAGGCTGTGTCTGATTTCAATAGCAGGCAAATAAAGATCTGTTCTCCCAGCCTTAAATCACTGTCATCCCTGCAAAGACATGTTATTCATTTCCAGAGGAAAAGCCCAACACTGTCCAGTTCTATTGAATGTGAATTTTCTTCCTACTGAATTTTACAATCTGAAACAAATAACAGTGGCTCAAAAGGGAACAGTCATGGAATTATTAAAATGCAAGTAAAATTCATTTTAATAATGTATTTTAAAAGCTCTGAAGTTGAAGTATTAATCAAATTTCAAAAATTCAATTAATCATACTATAAATGTTTTTAAAGCAATCCTTCCCTAGGGGGTGAAATCAAATTAATCATAGGAAAGTTTGCTGACAAATGTTTGTTAAATGCATAATGTAAAGACATGATGAGGATTCTATTTTCTGCTCTAAATGGTGTGACTGCCAATTTTGATGTTGTAAAAAGAAATAGTGCCTCCAGTGAGCTCAGAGGTAACTCTGCGTGTTTTGTATCCAGCTCCTGATCTAAGACTCAGCATTTTGTTATAGAGGAACAAACACAGATCAACTATATAAGCCATCATTAAAAATTACAATTTCACTTATTTATGGCATACAGGCCATATCAAAATAAAACCCAAAGACTGAATGGATTAGAGGAATAAACTTGTAGTTATTTTATAAATACAATCCCCTAATACTGTTCCCAGAATTGTGGATGCACTATGATCAATTCCATCATTTAACTGTCCTTATAAGTGTGTCATTTATACTACATACCAGGATATTACAAATAGATTAAATATTTAAATGCAAAAAAAATGAATGACACCTAAAAACTACTGGAGGAAAGCTTGACTACATTCTTTTACGTTCTAGAGTGGGAAAGGCCACTGTAACTTGAACAGAAGTGTCCGTATATTAAGTTCTTACTCAGTTCTCTCTCATTGCTGCCCATTTTTTAAATAAAAATTTTTAAAAAAGAATTCCTATAATTCTATAATTCAAAAATCTCAAAACTCCACCTTGGTCATTTCTCAGCATATTCTGACTAGACCTTAGTTCTTGTCAAATATTCTCTTCCTTCCTTCCTTCTTTCCTTCTTTCTTTTTCTTTCTTTTTCTCTTTCTTTTTCTTTCTTTCTTTCTTTCTTTCTTTCTTTCTT
>NW_027397066.1:28037458-28089090 GCF_003265705.2 Callorhinus ursinus | reverse complement strand
CAAGCATTTCTAATCATTACTCCCCTGAGGATAGTTTGACCATCGTTCTGCTTCATGTGTGTGTTTCTGTTTTATATAACACACATTAACAGTGTAAAATTTGACATATGCATGCAAAATAGAAATAAATACTACAATTAAGAGAATATATCCAGCACCTCCGTAAGCTTCCTCATGCCTCTGGTAATCCCTCCCTCATACTTCTCCTTACCACATTATCTCCCACAAACCATTGATTCATTTTTCTATCACTATATATTAATATTCATTTTCTTGAGATTTATATGCAATTAACTAACAGTATATATTTCTTTTTTGCTTGGTTTATTTCACATAGCAGAATTATTTTGAGATTCATCCATCTTTTTGCATGCACCAATAGATCTTTCTTTTAATTTATTAATAGTATTTCATTTTATGGATATATGCCAACATTTATCCGTTCATAAACAGTTGATTATTGTTTAGGTAATTTGCATATCACAGTATCATTTGGATAACCATCATTTTGATATGCATTGGACAATCAATGGATAAATTGGTTATCTATTATCTTGACATACATATTTGGTCTGTTTCCAATTTTTGACTATCAAAAATAAAGCTGCAATTGTGTGCCAGTCTTTAAATGGACATATATTTATTTAATTTTTCTTTTTGGGAAAACCTAGGAGTGGAATGGTTAGGTCAAATGATAGATCTGTGTTTAATTTTTTAAGAAACTGATAAATATTTCCTAAGAGGTTATACAGTTTTATATTCATACCAGCAGTTTATGAGAGTCCCAGAGTGCAATTTTTCCAAAACTCAGAATCACCACATGAGGAAAGACCTACCTGGATACTATTTATTCACTATTACAGAATTTTTTCTCCCATGTGATCATTTTCACATTCCTATCCAAAGCCAATCATATTTTAACTTCTTTTGAAATCTTGACCATGTTGTAATTCCTGGTTCACTTTTTTTAGCATTTCCTTCTTTCTGTTTAGGAATCATTCATCCTGTCTTCTAAGATGTTACGTAGTGGTTCTACTTAAATCTTCTCCCTTTCTGAGGCATAGAAAGCATGAGCTTCACAAAGAGCTGGCACTGAATTCTCTGTTAGTCAGGGAATATCGTGGGAACAGAATCTTCGGTTTCCAAACCTTTTATTACAAATGGGATTTTCCTTCTTTGCGAATCCTTAGAGTAGTTATCTTCGATCTCTGTTTCTATTCAGGCTTCATGTACAACTTTCTTCATACGATCTTAAATTTTTCTCTTTTTTACTTAGGTCAACAAAATTTCCTTCATGACAGTCACGACTAATTACCAATAAATTTTAATTTACAATAATTGATGATATCTACCAAGTGAGAAAAAAGAGGAATTTTTAGAACTTCACTTATATCCCTATTTCCATTTTTGCCAAAATCCTGAATACTTTTTACATTTTCTTGCCAATAATCTGCATTACCATGAAAACTGCTATTTTCACTCTCAGCTTAGTGCAATGAGATCTTTAATGGGAAAATATTCCACCATCTCATTCCCTCACCTTAGGAAGCTAGCTGTGACTATGCATCCTCTTTAACTCCCTGTGTGGGGGGTACACTTTTCTATTATAGCACCTCTCATGTGACTGGACTTGTATCTTCATAACTTTATTTTCTATTATTATGGCGAGTCTTATAATGGCAGCTGTCTTATTAGACCTTTTATTTTCATGCTAGATACTCCGTTCACATATAATCTTCTCAGATGCTGCATATGTGATTTCTGCTTTGCTGATTCCAGAACTTGCAAGACCAAAACATCTAACAAGCGATATTTTAGAATTTATAGATTGATAAATCAATAAGGAAATTTTTCAGAACCATTAAGCAATATTTTCATTGATTCTGGACTATCATGCATTCATCCTGAAATGATCTCTTTAAAATGATTTCTTGAGAGAACCTGAACATGACAACCTTTCCTTTTTTCATTCATGAGCCAAAAATGTTTATGATCTCCAGCAGCTTATGATTATATGACAGTCACACTTTCTTGTTACCATTTATGTATTTCAAGTCTACATTTCAACTTGGGAACAAATAATAACTTCAAAAATAGAATTACATTTCGCCTCATTATTATTGAGACATTTTACATAGCTTATCCTGTTTGATCCATACCAGACTTATGAGGCATATAATGCAGGTGGAAAAATATACCTACACTTGTGACCATTTGATGGTCAAAGCTACAATTTATTCAAAAGTTGCCAGAAAGAGGGGCACCTGGGTGGCTCAGTTGTTAAGCATCTGCCTTCGGCTCAGGTCATGATCCCAGGGTCTTGAGATGGAGCCCCGCATCAAGCTTCCTGCTCAGCGGGAAGCCAGTTTCTCCCTCTCCCCCACTCTTGATTGTATTCCCTCTCTCGCTGTCTCTCTGTCACATAAAAAATTCTTAAAAAAAAAAGTTGCCAGAAAGAGACATGTATCCATTAATCGTGAAAATCAACAGTGAGACTATAAATGTAAGGATACATCTGTGAACAATAAAAATACTAAATAGTGGCCTGGCATTAGGTCTTTTTGTCTGCCCTCACAATCACCATGTTCTTGTGAAAGCCCAAGGCTATATTAGGAAGTTAGAGCACAAATTTTAAATGTTCAAAGTGGGTGTAATACCAGAGCATTCAGAAATAAAAAAAATGGATTTGAGTGGCAGTGCTCATTTTGTTCTTAGTCATGGGTTATCGCCTTTAGAGAGAGGCAAGTAGCATAGGAATGGTATTCTTTTAATATGGCTTCCTCCTCCTCCTCCAACAAGCTCTATCAGTAACAGACGTGTTTGCTTTAAAAGTTCCTCTTTTGTGTTGCTTGTGCCCCCTAAAGAGTTAATCCTCATTGCTGTCTTCTCCTAAGAGTGACTTAATCAGATAATGGAAGTCCATTTGGGTTAACTGACCCGGAGTGAGGATAAACAGAGTGGAATGGGTCTATGGTAACGGTAATGAGAGCTCAGTGTCCAAGGACAGAGAGAATTCTCTGGCGGTGGGAGCACAAACATGTCCAACTTTGCTTACTCTGTTAAGAAATTGACAAAGGGCTATTCTTAATCCGTCCAGCTCTGTAGGTGCCCAGTCCTATAACCCATAATGCTGAACCCAAGTACTCCATCAATTGGACCCTCTCACCTTTGACTTCTGGTAAGGTTCAATCACTAGACTACAACAGTAGTTAGATTCAAGGGCAGAATGAAACAGAGGTGAAGAAATTTCCCTCTGCTCCCTTCCTGCTTTACTTCTGTGATTATAGAAAAAGCTGCACTCCTCCAGGAATACCGTATCCACCAAGTGGACTCTTTCCAATGACTCCAGCTCCCATTGGGCTCTAGTAACATTATGTTCTCTGCACCATCGGCCTGAAGGTGACAATTGTTCTATTGCTATTAATTCTTGAGTACCTCAACATCTCTGACTGGTTCTCCTTTTGGTCTCTTTAATCCTGCTTATACCCCAGTAAAGAATCTCATCATTAAAATCTTGGTTTTTCCATCTGACTACAAAACCTCGGTCTTCTGATATTTGTTTCCAATTCGATTTCTGCCCATTGCCTTTTCTCAGGAATAGGAGGGGTAGGGACTGTCTATGTAGAATTGATGAATGTATAAGGATTTGTTTGAGAAGAATGTGAAGGAACCATCTCAGATTCCCTACTTTCTAGCTTGTGGATCCCTTTGGAACACAACTTTTCTTATCCACTGTTATTTCAACTACCTCCACCCACTTTTGTCGTTTCATTCTATCTTCCACTAATCTTTCATCCTTTATTATTGTCATACATTGTTTATTGCTTCATAACGCCATTGCCATTGTCTCCAATGACTGATGAATATACTGTTCTCTGTTTAATAACAGGTGTGGTGGAAGTAGGATTCAGAGGGCACTCCTTCAAAAGTTGACTTGGGGGCGCCTGGGTGGCTCAGTTGGTTAAGCGACTGCCTTCGGCTCAGGTCATGATCCTGGAGTCGCAGGATTGAGTCCCGCATCGGGCTCCCTGCTCAGCAGGGAGTCTGCTTCTCCCTCTGACCCTCCCCTGTCTCATGCTCTCTCTATCTCATTCTGTCTCTCAAATAAATAAATAAAATCTTTAAAAAAAAAAGTTGACTTGGCTATTTCCTGACTCTGTGACTTCAATAAATAGAGTAACCTCATGAAGCTTTATCATGGCAGTCTTAAAAACAACTCTGCTGGCCTAAGAGTTGCTTTGAGAACAAAATAAGGCAACATAAGGGAAAGTGCTTTGAAAACTCAAAGGCAATATCTGATCATTAGATAATATTATTTTATTGATTATTTAGGGGTCTAAAATGAACCCTCGTATCATCATTTATGATATATTACACTTATAAACTTTGGAAAATTGTACTTGGAAAGTTGTAATAACATTTCATGCATAATTATTTGAAATTTAAATTTAAAGAGACATTTTCTCCTAGAAAGAGAGAAGAAACTATGAACAATTCCTTACATCCTCTGACCCCTTTAGAGGTATAATAAATTGAAAATAATAATCTAATGTGGGTAGTAACACCTAGCTCATCTCCCCCTGAATTATATTATATTACATTTCATGTTTGGTAAGCTTTAGATCTCAGTATATTTTTATATCTTTTTTTCTTAATATTTTGGCCAATCAGTGATAGAGCAGAGCAGTTTTCAGCAACTTTTATAAAGAGAAAAAAAGACTAAAGATGTTTGCTAAGATTTTCCATTTTAAATTATAATAAAATATTTACTTTCCCTTTATTCTTTAGAAGAGGTGGTTAGTCTACAATGCATTTTTTTATACTTCAATCTCAGTGTGTGGATTATAAAATAATAGAAAAGTATACTTATTGCTTTTTGTTTAATGCAGAACTCTGCCATGTGGAGATGTGTTCCCTTTATATATCTCTGAATAAAAGATGACAAGTACTATATATACACATATGTAGTATACATGCATACATAGAGTACACATACACATATATGTACATATGTATGTCATGCCAGACCTACACAAAACCCTCTTGATTGAAAGAAATGTCTTCCAAAACTCTCATTCCGTATATAGTACTTTAATTGATAATCAGATTGCACATCAAAGTGACATTATAATTCCCATTTACTTAGCCATTTTTAAAAATAAGAAATAACTCTCTTTTATTTTCTAAGGTAATATTAGTTTCCACCATCATGCCTCAGCCACCTGTTTTAACATTCAGTGATAATCAAATTGAAAACTTCTTTACTGGAATGTATTTAACAAAGAAGAAGGTAACCTTCAATAAGTATCCATTAAAATGTTCTAGCTCAGTATGTCATAGAAGATCAATTTGCAAGTTTTCTTCTTTAAATGAGAGCATCAATTTAAAAATTCCACTAATGTCTTCTAGAATCATTAGTAGTTTGTCCACAATTAGAGAGAGAGAAGAGAGAAAGGGAGAAAGAGAGAGAGAGAAAGAGAGCAAGAGAGCAAGAGAGAGAAACATAATCTCCAGGCAGTTAAAAACATTGAACAAAATTTCAGGCAAGCATTAGCAAACATAAAGATGCCACTGCATTGTACTTTTAGCAGTATCTTTTTCATATCAAAAGCATAGTTTCCCACCTCATAACAGAGCAAGTATTCTATTTAGTATTCATCATCTGAAAAAAATTGTGATAATTAACTGTATCCTCTGAGATAGTTGCTAATGATATGTGAGGAGACTGGGCTGCTCATGTTGAAATGTATCGAACTAAAGACAGATATTTCTAGAATCCAATTGTGAGCTTTTCTCTTCCTTAGAAAAATGTTGATAAGAAGTATGATGTAATAGGAATTACTAATTACTTGATGGAGGATTGTATCTCAGTGATTATTCATTGTTTAAGAAATGGCATTTTGTTCCTTAAAATTATAACTCTATTTCTGAGGACTGCCAAGATATTTCTGTGCTTTTTATCTGTAATGATATAGCTAGAAAGCTTCAAAAATATATAATAATGATTGCATAACATTATTGTTTTACTTTTACTTAAACTATCTTTTTGAACAAAGTGTTATTGAGATATGCAAGGTTATATGCATTAATTTGTGGCTAATGAATTAAAAAAATCAAGGGATATTTTAATGTTCCATCTGAATGACTAAATATATATTTCTTACAAATTACATTATCACATATCTCCTGCCCCAACATATGTATACCCTCCCCCATTATCAACTTTCTCCAGCAGAGTGTTACATTTGTTATAACTGATGAACCCACATTGACAAAGTCCACATCCTATACTAGGTTTGGTCTTTTTGTTGCACGTTCTATGAGTTTAGATAAATTTATAAGGACAAGTATCCATCATTATAGTAGCATTCAGAGAATTTTCACCACATTAAAAATCATCTCTGTGTTTTGCCTGTTAATCCTATGTTCCCCCTTAAACCATGGCAAACACTGTCTTTTATTGTCTCCATAGTTATGCCCTTTCCAGAATGTTGGAATCATACAGTATGTAGCCTTTACAGATTGTTTTCTTTCACTTAGTAATATGCATTTAAATTTCCTCCATGTCTTTCCATTGCTTGATTGCTTAACTTCCTTTTATTTTTATTTTTTTTAGCACTGAATAATATTTCATTGTCTGGAAGTACCACAGCTTATTTATTTATTCATTTACTAGAGGACATCTTGATTGTTCCCAAATTTTGGCAATTATGACTAAAGCTGTTATAAACATCTGTGGACATAAGTTTTCAAATGCTTTAAGTAAATACCAAGGAGTGCAACTGCAAATCATATGGTAAAAGTATTTTTAGTGTTAAATTGTCTTCCAAAGTAGTCATACCTTCATTCATTCTCATCAACAATGAATGAGAGTTCCTATTGCCCCACATCCCCAGCACCATTTCTGAATTTTGGCCATTCTAATAGGCATGTAGTGGTATCTCATTCTTTTAATTTTAATTACCCTGAGAATATATAATGCAGACTATCTTCTCTATGCTAATTTGCCATCTATATATCTTCTTTGGTAAGGTGTCTGTTAAAAGTCGTTGGTCCATTTTTTAATGGGGTTTTATTTTCTTATTGTTGAATTTTAAGTGTTCTTTGTATATTTGAGGTAACAGTCCTTTATCAGGTGTGTCTTTTGCAAATATTTCCTCCCAGTCTGTGGCTTGTCTTTTCATTCTCTTGACAGTGTCTTTCCTAGAGCAGAAATTTTTAATTTTAAAGAAGTCCAACTTATCCATTGTTTCTTTCATCAGTTGTGTCTCTGGTGTACCTAAAAAACTATTGTCAAGCCCAAGGTCATATAGATTTTCTTCTATGTTACCATATGTGAGTTCTATAGTTTGCATTTTCCATTTAGGTCTATGATTCATTCGAGCTAATTTTGTTGAAAGATGTAAGACCTCTCCCTAGATTTTTTTTTTTTTTTGCCTTTGGATGTACATGTGTTCCAGTACCATTGGTTGAAAAGACAATCCTTGCTCCATTGTAACAACTTTGCTTCTTTGCCAAATATCAATTGACAGTGCTTATAGAAGTCTATTTCTGGGCTCTCTAGTCTGTTTTATTGATCTATTTGTCTATTCTTTCACCAATACCATACTTTATTGATTATTGTGGCTTTAGAGTTAGGCTTGAAGTCAGGTAGTGTTAGTTCTCTAACTTACAAATTACTTTATCACATTATCATATAATATAATTTGTAAGTTAGAGAACTTGTTCATGTTCTTCAATATTGTGTTCTCTCTCATGGGATTTTTGCTTCTTTATATAAACTTTAGAATACAACATCCATAAAATAACTTGCTATGGTTTTGGTTAGGGTTGCATTGAATACATAGATTAAGCTGGGAAGAACTAACATTTTGACAATGTTGAATCTTCCTATTGATAAACATGGATTATATCTCCATTTATTTAAATCTTCCTTGATTTTTTTAATCAGAGTTTTGTAGTTTTCCTCATATAGATCTTATAAATATTTTGTTAAATTTATACCTATTTTATTTAATTTTGAGGGTTGCTACTGTATTGTCTTTTTAATTTCAAATTCCACTTGTGATATATAAGAAAGCAATTGATTTTGTCTATTAACCTTGTATCCTCCAAACTTGTGATTATAATCGCTTATTAGTTCCAGAACGTTTTTTTGTTGACTCTTTCAGATTTTCTACATAGATAGTCATGTCATTTGCTAAGACAATTTTATTTCTTTCCCAGTCTGTATACTTTTTACTTTTTTTCTTGTTTTATTGCATTAATATTGACTTCCAGTGCAATGTTGAAAAGCAGTGATGAGAGAGGGTATCTTCGCTTTGTTCTTGATCTTAGTAGGAACGCTTTGAGTTTCTTGCAGTTTTGTAAGATGTTAGCTGTAGGTTTACTGTTTACTAGTTTGAGGAAATTCCCTCTATTTCTAATTTGCTGAGAGTTTTTTTTAATTTTTTATGTAAATTCAATTTAGTTAACATATACTGTATTATTAGTTTCAGGGGTAGAATTTAGTGATTCATCAGTTGCATACAACACCCAGTGCTCATTACAATCAAGTGCCCTCCTTAATGCTCATCACCCAATTACCCCATCCAGCAACCCTCAGTTTGTTTCTTATAGTGAAGAGTCTCTTATGGTTTGCTTCCCTTTATGTTTTTATCTTATTTTATTTTTCCTTCCCTTCCCCTATGTTTGTCTGTTTTGTTTCTTAAATTCCATATGACTGAAATCATATGGTATTTGTCTTTCTCTGACTGACTTATTTCACTTAGCATAATACGCTCTAGCTCCATCCACATCATTGCAAATGCAAGACTTCATTATTTTTGATGGTCGAGTAATACCATTGTATATAAATGCCACATCTTTATCCATTCATTTATCAATGGACATCTTCGCTCTCTCCATATTTTGATTATTGTGGACATTTCTGCTATAAACATTGGGGTGCAGGTGCCTCTTCGAATCACTATGTTTGTATCCTTTGGATAAATACTGAGTAGTACAATTGTTGGGTCATAGGGTAGTTCTATTTTTAATTTTTTTGAGGAACCTTCATACTATTTTCCAGAGTGGCTCCACCACTTTGCATTCCCATCAACAGTATAAGAGGATTCCCTTTCCTCTGCATCCTCACCAACATCTGTTTCTTCCTGTTAATTTTAGCCTTTCTGAAAGGTATGAGGTGTTATCTCACTGTGGCTTTGATTTATATTTCCCTGATAGTGAGGTTAAGCATTTTTTTTCATGTCTGTTGGCCATTTGTATGTCTGGATAAATGTCTGTTCATGTCTTCATTTGGATAAGTGTCTGCCCATTTCTTGACTGGATTGTTTGGTTTAATGGGTGTTGAATTTGATAAATTTTTTTATAGATTTTGGATACTAGGCCTTTATCTGATAAGTCATTTGCAAATATCTTCTCCCATTCTGTAGGTGCTTTTAGTTTTCTTGATTATTTCCTTTGCTATGCAAAAGTTTTTTTATCCTGATGAAGTCTGAATAGTTCATTTTTACTTTTGTTTCCCTTTCCTTTAGAGATATGTCTGCAAGAAGTTGCTGTGGCCAAGGTCGAAGAGGTTGCTGCTTGTGTTCTCCTCTAAGATTTTGATGGATTCCTGTCTTACATTTAGGTCATTCATCCATTTTGAGTCTATTTTTGTGTGTGGTATAAGGTAATGGTCCAGTTTCATTCTTCCTCATATGGCTGTCTAATTTTCCCAACACCATTTGTTGTTGAACAGTTGTTCATAATATTCCTTTATTATTCTTTCAATATCCATTGACTGTAATGATGCCCCCTTTTTCATTTTTTATAATTAGTAATTTTTTTTTCTTAGTTAGCTTGGCTTATGCTGACTCTTTTTGCATTATGTTTTCCTTTTTTTCCCCCTGGTGAGTGCTTGTTTGCAACCAATGACAATGTGCACTATGCATTACTTCAATATAATTTACACAAAATTTTACTCTATAATATTTCTAAATTGCTTTGATTAGTATAAACTGAATGAAAAATGGGGGAAGCATAGCTAAGTGACTTTATATTCAATGTTTCATTATAAATTTAATTTCTGATACAATTAGATACCTGTGTCAAAAGAATAGGTCCATAACATAATTTGATATAACTATGTTTTAAGAGATTCTTATTCTTATAACAAGGCCATTCTTATAGAAAAATGATGATTTCATCAAGGGTGAACTTATTTTATTAATTAATTTAATGATTCTTTCTTGTCCTAAAAAGCATTTAGTGAACATCTACTATGGTAGGAATAAATGATGGGTGATTTATGCCTTAAAGGATGCACTTTCACATTGCCATGCAATGTGAAAAATAGATGCTCTTATTTTAACTTAATTTCCATAGTGGCCCTGATATGCAGCCACACTGGCAAATCCATGGTTCAACAAGATGTTCACAAACCACTGCGGAAAAAAAAAATATATATATAGCTCCATTAGAAACAGAAATAAAGGAAGCATAGCATATTGTACGTACAGGTAAGAATGCCAATTCACTTTGGCAAAAATAAAACAAAATTAAATAAAACAATCTCTCACCACCCCCAAGAAAAAAACAGAAAATATATATGAAAGATTTATTTCTCTAGACCAGGTTTAGTTTAGATTCCTGAAACTTAGTTTTTCATGTTTATTTTCAAATGGTTTGGTTAGGCCTTGAAATATTCCTCTTTGATTTGTAAATGTTATACTAAGCCTGGAAAGATCACTGTTGTTTTTAGTCAATGAAAGTTTTAATGTAACCATTATTGGGAGATAAAGATGTGTAAGAAGGGGAAAATTCCATAGCAGAGCATTAGTTACCTTATTCCCTACCTTTCATACTGATGTTTCCTAACTACATTTGGCAAAGCACAGGAATGATAAGCTAAGGATATTGTGTGTGTGTGTGTGTTTTAAAAAATTCTTTCTGTACCCTCAGACCCACAGTGAATAAATATAAGGCTTTTTAGATGTAATGGATCCATTCGAAGTTTCTGTATACTCTTCTAAATTTGGATAGAAAAAAATGTATTCTATCTTGGAGAAATATGAGATTTCAATCTGCTTTAAATAAAAAGATAAGACATATAAGTGAAATATATAAATTTCATATGAGAGTACAGGAAACATCTTACTTGTTTTGAAATGGCCTAGGACCAAGTATTCTCACTGTTGTTCATATGTACTAGCAACACTGAGAGTTGAAATGATCCTACAGCTTTTAGAAAACAATGGAACTGCAAACCATCATAGCTTTGTTTCCCTCTTTTCCAATGAATTATAAAAAGCTGTATTTATTTATTTATTTATATTTTATTTTATTATGTTATGTTAATCACCATACATTACATCATTAGTTTTTGAGGTAGCGATCCATGATTCATTGTTTGCGTATAACACCCAGTGCTCCACGCAGAACGTGCCCTCTTTAATACCCATCACCGGGCTAACCCATCCCCCCCACCCCCCTCCCCTCTAGAACCCTCAGTTTGTTTCTCAGGGTCCATAGTCTCTCATGGTTTGTCTCCCACTCTGATTTCCCCCCTTCATTTTTCCATTCCTGGTATCTTTTTTTTTTTTTTAACATATAATGTATTATTTGTTTCAGAGGTACAGGTCTGTGATTCAACAGTCTTACACAATTCATAGTGCTCACCATAGCATTTAAAATATAATAAAGGATCACAAGTATCTTTCACATACCCATAATTTTCATTTCATAAAAAATGTAATTAGAATCATATCAATTAAATGGGAATTTTCTCTTTAAGTAGAATAACATTATAGTGCTTAATGTAAATTGACTGAAAGCAGAATGATAAATAATTAGTAATTCTTTATCTCTCTCAAAAAAATCTTAGATACTTTGCAATTAGTAAAAATGATCATCTGCTTTGTTCATTTTGTATTTTTTATAAAAGTTGTTAATGTTTATTATGTCCCAGATATTTTTCTATTATCTATACTTGTATTATTTTTCCCTTTACATTAACCTGATTTCCATTTTATATTTTTAATTTGTTTAAAGATTTTATTTATTTGAGAGAGAGAGAGAGCATGAGCAGAGGGGGGAGAGGGAGAAGCAGACTCCTCTTGAGCAGGGAGCCCAATGCAGGGCTAAATCCCAGAACCCTGAGATCATGACCGGACCCAAAGTCAGACACTTAACAGACTGAGCCACCTAGGCACCTCCTGATCTCCATTTTAAAGTCTTGGGAGGTAAGTCCTTTGCTCCTCCCCTTCTGCCAATTTCAGGCACTCAATTAATTTTCCGTTTATTAAGATAATGAAGAAACTCACCTAAAGCAAAAGGCAGAAAATATAATTTTATACACTGGAGAATGAAGTTAATGTTAAAGTTATGAAATCTAATATGCCTATTTCAAAACTCTTAGTAATAAATATCTGACATATATAATGGGGTGGATAGTGACCCTCATCTATCCATGTCTACTAGGAACCAGTGAATGTGACCTTATTCAGAAATGGGGTCTTTGCAATTATACTCAAGTTAACAAGAAGTCACGCTGGATTGCAGTGGGCCCTAATCCAGTGACTGGTGTCCCTACAAGAAGATGAGCAACTGGACAAAGAGCTACACAGGAAGAACATGATAGAGGCAGAGACTGGCAATATGCTGCTCTAAGCCATGGGACACCAAGGATGGCTGGCAACCACCAGATGCTAGAAGAGAGGCAAGTAACAGAATCTCCTACTGAGCCTCCAAAAAGGAACTAACCCTGCTGGTATTTCGATTTTGGACTTTTGGCTTCCTGAGCTGTGAGAGTTTTTTTCTCTTGTTTTAAACCAGCAAGTCAGTGGCAATTTGTTATGACGGCTGGGTGAAACTAATACAGCAGGCAACTGTCAAATTGAACAGGATGACTTTTCTCCATCTGTCCTCCTCCAGTGATCTGTGGTCTAGTTCTTTCCCTGTACAAGGCCGATATTTTAGCCAGGTTCTTAAAGATACAAATTATCTCATTTTCATTAATTAAAGCTCTACCCAATCTACTGTAATAATAAAATACTTAAATGTCAATACAAAAGTAAATTGTTTCCCCGCTGTCATCTTGAGTCAGCTGTAGGCTGGGAAGCTTGCACTGGGGTGCTGGATGTTTAGCTTCTCTTCTCCACTACACTTGTCTACTCCTTGTCCCTTATTTATTATCCAATTTAGACACCTCATTGAGGAAAAAAAAAGGAAAAGATAGAAAAATGAATGTCCTGTGCTTTGTTATATGTACAATCCTCAACCCTCTCTCTGACTGTATGCTTTTATGTGTTAGATACCCCATTTCTAGCCTCCCCCTGGATGGGGAAATACAATTCTTAGTATCACAGAGATATCCCCTACAGCTGGCATTTTATGACTCTATCATGAAGGCCTTGGCTTCCCATGGTCCCTGCGATGCTGGGTCAATTACAGCTCTTGGCAGGACTCTTGAGTAGATTTTCTTTTAAGAAAGCTCCAACCAGCTTCCTCCTACATGGTCTACTTTTGGCTCATTGAATACAAGCTTTTCCAAACTCCATTTATATGGAAACATGGGTCACAGCCCATAACCACCATGACTCTCTGATCTCTTGCTATTCTGATCTAATGACCATCTAGTCCAGCCGCTCAGAGTCTTCATGTTTCCCAAACTTAATAGGAGATACGTTATCTCAGAGCAATCACCTCAAAACCCTGTCTTGTTTTTTAGCTTAAAATAAGTTGGTAGTGCACAAAGTACTGACAACTCCCTCCAAAGATATAGATGTTCCTTAACTCTTCTAAATTATTATAAGTGGTTGATTTCTAAATCTGAAGGAATTGGAACCATAGTCTCTTAACATGTCATCCATGGATAGTGCGGTACTACACTTTAGAATCTGGGGTACTTGGTACCTATTGGATTAATTTCTGCACTCAGGACCTTGGCAGAAACTGAGATAACATAAAAGTATTCATTAAATATCCTGGTATATAAGGATCCTAAGATATTGTCTTCCTTGACTCTTCTCTGTTTAACTCACAACCAGAATTTTAAAAAATCAAGGTTTTTATTTATTTATTTATTTATTTATTTATTTCCTTACTTACTTATTTGAATCTACTCAAAAAAACTGCTAATTTTTATGGACTTGTAGCATAATTTAACTAAAAGCCTATTATAAAAATATATAGTCTCTACTCTGTTATCTTCACTTCTGTCATAGGTAGTCACAAAGTTAAGTAGTCACCCATAGGTTAGGGTGCTGTGTTTTGTTCCTCTTAAAGTGATTAAAATAGATCATGACTCACTTCTTCTCATAGTCTAGTTGCAAAGGTTTTGTAAGTTTTGTGGTATTATCAACCGCACAGAATTTTTTGGTTCTCTTCAAACATATATAAAATCAAATTATATATAAACTTGAATGTTCCTTTAGATTATGTTAAGGATACTAAATGTCTTGAATCCCTCATGCCTCAACCACTCTCTAGGATACAGAAGGCAAATAGGAATTAATTACTCAATGTCAAGAACTTGGAGAGAGTGGATTTCTCCTCTTGCCAGAATAAGAAGAGTCTGAGAGCATTCTTATGGAATCAGAGACCTATTAGATTAATCAAAGTTCTTACCTGATGAGAAATGAACAAACCTGCAGAGACTCTATTCTGCATCTGGCAGAGTATATGAAGAGGCAATATCAACCTGAATGTCCACACAAAGTAGCTTTCCTGTTTGACAAATCGAATGAAATTTAAGATTTTCATAATAAAGCATGTAGTCAAGATTCCATGGGGTTTGACTAGATTCTGTGGTGTGAGGATACATCATTGCTATTGACTACACCCCTAGATCAAAATTAGCAAGGTTCTGCCTGATGTGTCACTTTCCTGTCCCTCAGTAACAACATGTCCTCTCTCTGGGACAAAATTTGTGATACCGAAAAATAAAAATAAAAAACTAAAATAAAAAATTAAAATATAATTTAAATAATATTTCACAGAATTAAATAAGTTTCTATGTTAAATAAATATATTAGTATTTAATATTAATAGAATTATAAATATATATGATACTTTCATATATTTTTCACACATATATTTCATATGTAAATACATATAAATGAGGTGGGTCACATGCTTTGTACTTTGGTTATTGTGACAAACATACCAGTAATAATAATTATAAATAATGCTTACAGAATCTTTTATTCTGAACTGGTCTGTTTTAGAACATTATATAGATGAACTCACAGAGATGGACATTATATAGATGAATATCCACAGAACACCATTATTATTTCCATTTTACCAATGAGGAAGATGAGGTCCATAGAGGCTATATTTCTTGCACAAGGTCAAACAGTTTGTAAGTGATAGGGCCAGGATTTGAATTTTACAAAATTGATTTCAGAGTTCAGGCTCTTATCCATCATACTGTACTGCCTCTCTAGAAACATGTTAAAATTTACAAAGCAAAAATTTAATTTCATAAATCTAAAGCTGTAGACTAGCAGTAAACGCTTCCACCTACAAGACAGATTCCTTCATTTATACATTTCCATATGAACTATTTAAGATCACTGAATTTTCCTTATATGAAGACAAGAAGTTTATCCTTACATATAATACAGATATATTTCTTTGTAAGAAATGTTACTGCTTTTTAAATACATTTGGAAAGCAAAAGCAGAAGAACTTAGGCATTGAAAGACATTCTTAAAAGCATATGATTTTTTGTGGCAAGTTGCAAATAGAGTTATTATATGGAGAAAATTGTCTTAGGCTCAATAAATCTACAAGGAAATATGGTAGTAGATATTTCTATTATATTCAAAGTAACCCCTCAGTTATGTGGATGCCCTGAAGAAAAACAGAATTAATTGTATTACATAATTAGCCATCTCTGTTTTCCTGGTACAGCTAAGACAAATTCCTCTTGCCTGCCTCTTGCCTTTAAATGCAGTCAGAGCTATAGAAAAGCCCATAACGCGGGGGCACTTTATATTTCCTTTTGGGGGTGGGGAGACATCATATTTAAATGAAAACAGACACAAGAACAGGATTTTGGAGACCTGGATTCTCATGTTTGTCACGCCCTGACAAGCAGAGTTTCACTATATTTTTCACTCTTTTTTCTCCATCTGAACAACAAAAGCAATGAATCATTTTACCTCTATTTCCTCTTCCAATTTAAATATTCCAAAATCAACTAAATGTTTGAGATTATGGAAAAGACATAGAAAAGCATGTTTTGCAAAGTATGTAAGAATCCTATTTCTAGTTGTGTGGAGATGCCATTTTATCTCCCCAGTTTTTCACAGCTCATCAAAACAGAAATATTAATCACTCGAATGAAATGTTAAAAAAGTTGCTCTTATTTCTTTGTTTTATGTCTGTTATGGCAGATTTTAAGGAAAAAGGCATGGTACTTAAATATATGCTCTATCAATTAATAGAAGTGAAGATAACTATAAAAGGCAAATTAGGATTAATTAGTTTATTGGTTTACCTAAAACATATTGTTTACATAAAAGTGTTTAGTATCTTGTCATAATATATCAATCTTTGCTCTAGTTCAAAATTTTATTTTAATTTTAAAAGTGTGAAGTTTAATTTTAATTTTAATTTTTTAAAAGATTTTATTTATTTATTTGACAGAGAGAGAGACACAGCGAGAGAGGGAACACAAGCAGGGGGAGTGGGAGAGGGAGAAGCAGGCTTCCCGCCGAGCAGGGAGCCCGATGCGGGGCTTGATCCCAGGACCCTGGGATCATGACCTGGGCCAAAGGCAGATGCTTAACGACTAAGCCACCCAGGTGCGCTGAAGTTTAATTTTTAAAGTGTGAAGTTGTTTGTGGATGCCCAAGAACTTAATGAATGAAGACAAAAATTAACCAAAAATTATCTACTTAATTAACCTTAAAATTAACCAGAAATTTATCTACAGTTGGGATTATTGAGAGAGGAGAGAATACCAAAATGTATCCAGACAATTTTATAAATTCCAGCCACAGCATATGGTTATAGTTTCTGTGAATGGCATTCCCTGGACTTGTACAGTGCCCAACCTGTACAGTTGTACTTAGTATCACTGAATATGTAAGTGGTTTGCAAATAAGGAAATTCTTTGAAAAAAAATGTACTCTTTTCTAGACATATTGGTTGGTGGGCAGGCTAAGATCTTAATACTGAAAGACTAAGATATGTGAGGAAATGATTATTGAGACTGCTTCTCAGTACAACAAATAAATTGTTGAGTAGGACAAAGGATTAATCAAAATTAATCCATCTTTTTGGTTCTTTCACCATTTTAAAATGTATCAAATTAAACCATTTTGATAATCATATCCATCCATTAAAAAGATAAAAATGAAACAGAGAAGTTAAGTGTCTTGGCCAAGGTCATATGAACAACCAATGAAGTAATTATGATTGAAACAGGAGAGCTTGGGTTCACATCTCCTAATTTCAAAGCTATTTCACTTCTTTGCTTTCTGTACTGACAGCATTTCTAACCATTTCGGGGTTGCTAGAGCGTCTTAACTCTAACCCTTTCTCAGTTTTTTCATTGAGAGATAAAATTAATAGTAATAACATTCGTATCAGAATGTTGTTGATGTGATTACATATGCTAATTGTGTAAAAACCTTAGAGTTAGTGCTCGTCACATAATGACTAATAATGTAAGTTTGATAATTTGATTACCAATGTCATTATTTTTATTACTACCCATTTGATGTATATTTTCTTTGGTTAAAGAATTTTTTTTAAAGATTTTATTTATTTATTTGAGAGAGAGAATGAGATAGAGAGAGCATGAGAAGGGGTAGGGTCAGAGGGAGAAGCAGACTCCCCACTGACCAGGGACCCCGATGCGGGACTCGATCACGGGACTCCAGGATCATGACCTGAGCTGAAGGCAGTCGCTTAACCAACTGAGCCACCTAGGTGCCCCTAAAGAATTTTTTTTTTTAATTTAAGTATACTTGATACACATTGTAACATCAATTTCAGATGTAAAACACAGTGATTCAACAAGTCTGTGAGTTACGGTATGTTCACCACAAGTGTAGCTATCCTACAACACTATTACAATACCATGGATGATATTCCCTATGCTGTATCTTTCATTCCCATGACTTTTTTATCCCTTCTGTAACTGGAAGCCTGTATTTCTCACTCCCCTTCACCCATTTTGTCCATCCCCCAACACCTTTTGTCTCTGGCAACCATCAGTTTGTTGTCTGTATGGATCTGTTTCCAACCTAAAGACTTTTTTTTTTAATTGACCAAGAGTTCAGTGTTTTATACTAAAGTCCAAACTTCCTCTTAATGAAGATTAAAACATTTTTTCAAATAATTTTCTCTAGAAGGTAGCAGAAAGTATTATTTATTTCCTGTAGATTTGGAAATAGAATAGTTGGTATACAAACAAATACAGTTTTCCTAGTGTAGGTAAAGCTTAATAAATAAAATTATTTCTAATTCAACAGTGAAAAAATTAAGTTTCACTCTTATTTTTCAGTAATAGTGAATTTTAATTAAGAAAACTGTAGGTACAAAATATGCTTTAATCCACAATATGCTTTAATTAAAAAACAGACAATATAGGGAAGTCAAAGTGGACACTGACATGTGGGTGAAGACCATTTTGACAACCACTTAAGAGGGAATAAAAAAGGAAATACTTCCTGCATCAGAAAATGATTATTTGTATAACAACAACAACAATCACAACAAAGAATAGAAAAAGGAAAAAAGAATGTTGACTCAAATTTGATGAAAAATTTTAAGTTTTTTTACAATTTTCTAAAGGGCTTTGGAAGGAAGGATTCATTAATCTGCACTCATAGGAGAAAAAGGAAAAATGTTTTACAGAATTATGAGGTGATACCATCAACCCTTGACACATATATTAAAGAACAGCACTGTCTAATAAAACTGTCTCCCATGATGGAGATGCTCTACTTATGCTCTGTCCACTGTGGTAACCACTAATCACTTGTGGCTACTGAACACTTGAAATCAAGCTAGTGTTACTACAAAAATTATATTTAATATTATTTATGTTAATTAATTTGAATTTAAACATAATGAACCCTGTGTCTAGTAGCCGCCACATTGGACTGGCAGTTTAGAAATAGGCAGTCACTGCATGTTTTATCCTAGGCACCAGGAAGCACAGTAGTGACAATGAGTGATGGCCATTCCACTTAAGCGCACTGTGGCAAGCATTCTTAGGTGATGCTGCTGGCGGGGGGGGCGGGTAGGAAATGTATGACCAGACTCTAAGGTGAGTCAGGGCTGGTATGATGTCTCGCTTTCTTAGCAATATTTTGCAATTACTTAGTATGGTGCCTGATATAAAACTAGAAAATGAAAATATTTCTGAATGAAGTATAAAAATACAGAGACAAATAGTAAATACGTGATGAAATCATTTAAATGAGAAAACCATCCTTGGCAAATACAAAAAAGAAAAAAAAGATAGGAAAGATACTTGAATACATACTTTTTCCTGGAGAAAGAGAACCTTTCTATCAGTCAGAATAGTATAAAACAGACGAAGGAAATGATGACTATAAAAACGGTACCAATGGAATGGAAATAGTGGTGATGTTTATGGTCTTAAGCAGCAGCAGGGGTTACCTGAAGAGGAAGTATTAGTGAGAAATTCCCAGCAGAAGAGGGTTAGCCAGATTTGGACAGAGGATAAAAGTTAATAAGAAATAGGGCATAATGTGTATTTATGACACTTCCTGTCCTGAAATTCACTAAAATGAGCCCAAATATTGAATGAGGGTGTGCATGTGAGTCATTGACTTATATTGTTTTAATTTTTTTCTCATGCCTGTAGGACTGTCCTGTTGCTTTTTACTAGATTCATAAGAGACAGTAGTTTTACACACACACACACACACACACACACACACACACACCCATCCATGAAAGCAGAGGGAGATTTAAATAAAGAGGGAGGGAGAGAGATGGGAAAAATATATGTATATGAAAATATGATAGAAAGTTTACGATAGAATAGAATATTATAGATATCAGTACCAAGCCTGACTAGGGCAGTGAAATTTTTCTTTTCTTAAAATGTCCAATGTCCTTCCTTAATTTTGATCTAAATTTCATTGTGCTAGTATCCATGGTCAGTAGTCTGGGGTTGTTACTACCTTCTAGTCTCATGATAGCATAAGTGTATATATATATATATATATATATATATACACATATGCTATCATGTAATTCTATCAGCCTTGTAGTTTCATAATAGAATATATATATCAGTAAACTCAAACTATGTGACCATAAATACCAGCACAGTAGAATTTAGGCCAAAATTAAGGAAGGACATCAGACATCCTAGGAAAAAAAAAGTTTACTGCCCCAGAGGTTAGGCTCAGTGCTGATTCATCATGTGAAACTAAGAGATAGACCTTCTAGGAGATTACCTTTCTGCTTCACGCCCATGATACATTTATGTCACATAGACCATCCTTGAAATTAAAAAGGGAACTTATTTTACCCCATATTTAAAACAATGTCCATTTATTTTTACATGAACATGAAGACAAAGGGAAAGAAAAAACCCAACTAATCCATTTACATTCTGTTGCTAAATAATTTGTGTATTGTAAAATTCTAAACATGTACTATGGAGATTTAAATCTGCCCTTTTATTTAGGTCCACAGAGATGTTACCTGTTATGTAATTGCTCTTTTCAGAACATGGAAAATGTTGAAATAAGATGCTATCTGACACAAATGAAAATTCATTGCATTGTGCTCTACTGTCTGGTATATATTCATGAGTTTATTATCTTCAGGGTAAATTTCATACCCATGTAATGTTCCCAGAAATACTTTCTGCATTAATTTGGAAATAAAAAATAGGTGTATTTGAGGGCATGCATCATCTCCTTATTAAACGCAAATTTTATAGAATTTAAGCAAAACAATTTATTCTGCTCAGGACAAAACTGGGTCATTAAAATTGCCAATTATTTTATACATGCCTGACATATTCTATTTATTTAAAAATTCACCTCTTCCATATGTAAGCATGCACTTTCTTTACCACTCATAAATGCATAGGAAAGGCTAGTTGAATTTAAATTAAAAAGCAAAGGCATGAATCATGATCCATATAACTTTTTTGCTCCTCACACAGAGCACATTTGCAGTCCTTCTTGTTTGTTGCCCTTGTTCAGTTCTTTATCCTGGCATTTATGATGTATGTCTCTCTAACTCATTACCCTCTTTCTTCAGCCTACTCTTTTTAGGATCACTTAGCTGTTTCCGGCAGAGCATATCTTTTTTTGTCGTTCTTAACCTCTGCCTGGAGTATCCATTCTACCTTTGTCTAACCAATTTACAGGCATCCCACTGTGGTGGAATTTCCCTATTATTCACCCACCAACAGCTTTGATAATTTCTTTTTTGAAAGAGAGAGAACACGTATAAGTGGGGAGGGAGGGGCAGAAGGAGAAGGAGGGAGAGAATTTTAAGCAGGCTCCATGCTCAGTGTGGAGCCTGAAGCAGGTGGCTCAATCTTGACCATGAGCTCATGACCTGAGCCTAAATCAAGAATCCAATGCTTAACCTACTGAGCCACCCAGACGCCCCTGATGATTTCCTCTTTCTAACACTGTCATATACACATACATGTGATTGTCTCCTCAAGCATCAATAAGGTCCTTGAGGGCCTTATTCTCTGTATCTGAAGCCTGATATAAAGACCTGCACATAATAAAAGCCTAATAAATACTGTGAAAGAATGTAGAATATGGATATGTTTCTACTATAAAACTGATTGGATGATTTTTATAAATGCCACTAAGTTAGTATCAATCCCTGTCTGACCCCAGGAAAGAGTAAAAAGAAAGTTCATCACCTAGTGTGTACTTGGAAAATGCTTCTTGGTCCTGTGAGCTAGGTCGACTTTTAAGGCAGAGAAATAATCTACAGCTTCCCAGAGTCTGTATGGTAGGTAAATGACTAATCAACGGTATACACTGAGACATGAGTATGCATTCAGCTTTGAAGCTAACTTGCATTTACCTGGACATTCTTATAGTTACAGTTTGTTAGATCTCAGATGGCATGTGTTCACATACGTAGAATTATCTCTACCCCACTCAGAAAACTTTTTAAATGTTAAACAATAATAACAATATGAATGTGGAAAAACCTTAAAAACAGAGGAAAATGATAAATTGATTCAATACATTCTACAATGATATTATCTCAACAATCTTAAGTCTGTGATTTCTATTCCTGACAGGCAGTTCTGTGTGTCCCTGCTGAGCCAAGCTAATGATTATTAATATTTAAAAATTTTTTTCTTATTCTCACCAACACAGGAGCAATTTCAGAATATTCTATATCTTCTCTTTAAAGTAGGTGAAAAGTTTTAAATTGCTGTCTTTCCATATGCTCCTACCCAGTCTCACAATGAGAATCACTTGCCTCTCCTCTGTCCTACACTTAACTTCACCATGAAGAGAAATATAACAATCGTCCACTACTCCCAAAGCATCTGTTCTTCTGTGAGTTTCTTACTACCTTCCAGTAAGTCGGCATTTTAGAAAATGCGGTTCCTGTTCATAGCTCTGCCCCCTTTACCTGGGAAAAGAATGGATGCATAGAGAAAATGAACCATCAAAAAATGAAAAATTTTATGATGGGTGGGATCTACGGAAAGAGAGACTCCACGTAAAAGAAACAAAGTTTAATTTTAAACTTGTTTTTAAAGGAGAAAATATACACTATTATGGTAGATGGAAAGAAATCAGAACACTTAGACATATTTATGGGAGAGTGTATTTATACGACTTTTATGGAGGGCAATTTGAATAAAGGAATGCTGTTGTTCATAATCTAAAATCTAGAAATACATCCTGAGCTATTATATTCTCAGAACATATAAAACATGTATAAAAATATTTTGTTTCCAGAATGCTCAGCATGGTGCTGTTTTACTACTTCAGAAGTTTTAGAGCCACTCAGATAAATACAAATAAGTAATTGGCTAAATGAATGGGAACACATGCCTGCAATGCTGTGAAGGTGTGTTGGTTAATAACAGTGCACATTCTGGAGTCACATTAATGGTCATACCACTTAGGTAGAATCCCACTTTTGCTACTCTCTAAATAGGAGACTTCTAATAAGTTATGTATTCTCTTCGTGTCTTACCCCCCTAAAATGAGGAATAGCACCACTAATGCTATCTACCTCCGTGGTTTGTGGTTAGCATTAAATAAGTTAACATACGTTAACTTTTTGGAATAATGGTTACCATGTAATAAATGTTGAATTACTATTAACTTTGATTATATAGCCAAATACATTAACTTTATGTAAAATGTGGAAAGATTTTCTGGGGAAAGCGAATATATATTATTTGCTTAAGACTGTCTTAAACCAAGCAATCACCTTCACAGATTTTTCTCCCTTCATTTCTACAAGCCAAAACATAGTTAATGAAAAATGTTGGATATAAACAAATATTCAACATATTTCTTTCAACAATATGTGATTTATAAATGAAGATGATAGATGAAAGTTGGGTGTGGAAGACTGACTCAAAGAAATCCAGTGACTTTGGTTTATGATTGTAGAGCAAATTTTAATGTTACTAGTACTTTTAACATAAGCAAGAAGATAAAAATGCATTCTGCATATATAGGGTAAGGCTACTTGATCTTCATGTCAGATATCTCTATCAGAGATCTAGTGCTATGAATGATTCACCTACTCTAGTGACTTGGTGTACTACCTAGAAAGTTGAGGAAAATCTTCTCTCTGAACAGTGCGGTAGACTATTAACAACCCATAAAGAATGCAGGCCACAGTGTGACAAAAAACAAACACAAATAAACACATTCAAAGACTCTAACCATAGATTGTTATGCTCATCGGTTATTGAATTCAGAGGTTCAACCTTCAATTTTTAGAGGTCTTAAAATTGTATCATTCATGAAGCAAACTGTATACACATAATGTGTATACAGGTGATTAGTAAACTTTTGAGCTCTCATGCATTGGTATTATTTCAGGCCCTGGTTTTATCATTTTTCTCTCAGCATGACTTATTGATGTTATAATTTCATTATTCAGATTTTGCACGTTTTACATTCCTACAATGGAGACATTGTGCGTAAGTGAAGAAGCTTAACTATATTTTCAAAAATTAAAGTAGTAGAAGCCACACAATATTCTGAAATAAACTTTCCAGTTCTTATTCTCTAGATCCTGATATTTTTTTTAAAGCCAAACACAATATCCTCTGGCTAGTCTTTAATATTATCCGCAGAATTCCCAGCTGACTAACTTTTTTTTTTCCTACTGGAAAGCTGCTCCAAAAATTTCACTTTTTTCTTAAAATATTTCTATATGCAGATTTTCTATTTTGACTCACATTCCAACATTTTCCTCTGAATCATTTTATAAATTGCTGATAGAGTAGTCCTCCTAAAACACAAATATAATCAATGTGACTTTTTTAGTGTCTATTTGTTTAAACCTTCAACACACTTATCTTGGGCAGTTTGTATTCCCTTTCTGTGGTTTATTTTTCTCCACACATTTGTCTTGTTCTAAAATAGAATATATATATTACTTGCTAATGATGTATTGATTCACTCCTAAAAATAAAAGTTAGGATCAATGAGGCAGGGTTTTTGTTTGTTTGTTTTCATTTGTTGCAAAATTATTTCTATCCACTACCTATTTTCTATTGTCTTGTACAGTAACTGGCACATAGTAAGGGGCATAAATTGAATGAATAAATGGATCTTAACAGGCAGATTGTCTTAATAGTTTAAAAAAATGCCTGTTTGTCTCTCTCTGTCTGTATCATTTATTGTCTGCAGTACTCTGGACAATTTAGGCTATGTTTCTTTGCCTTATTTTTCTTTATTAAAAAATACCACAGATAATGGATGTAAGAAAATTAATGAGATAATACATGTAAATCACTTAAAACTTTAACCTAACTTTTGATTATCAATAGTTTTTGACCTTTGGTCAGTGGATTTAACAATCCTTTATTCTATACATTTTCCTTCTCTCAAGGAAGACTGGAGGGAAACATTCCATACATTAGATTTCTCACTGCCTTAAAAAAATTATTAAGAATGCTAATTTCTTATTATAGAAAGAAATCTATTGGTTGTTATGATGACAGGAAAACAGAATTGGGTGGTTATTAGAGAAGATATGATCATGAGAGTTAAGATTAAATCTAAACAATTTTGGTGATCGATTACTGCTTTGAGTTGACCTTATTTGGGTTTAATTTGCTACTTGCTTGACACAAGTACATACAAATTCATTAGGATCTCTTAATATTTGGGGCACCTGGGTGGCTGTTGGTTAAGGTTTCAAGGCTTGATTTTGCCTCAGGTCATGATCTCCAGGTCCTGAGATTGAGTCCAGTGAGGAACCTGCTTAAGATTCTCTCTCTCCCTCTCTCTCTGGCCCTCCCCACCCCCCCAAGCTCTCTCTTTCTCTCTCTCTCTCTAAAAGTATAAAAAATAAAAATCTCTAAATATTTTCTGAGCCAAACTTGGTTCTGGTATTAACTTCGAGGCACCAATAAGATTTTATTGAAATACAATAGCCGAAGAATACTTTAGATGCCACCCAAAGCTTGATTTTTAAAATATTCTTTGTCATCTGTAGATGGGACTCTGTGGGCCAATTATGGGATTATTGTCACGTGTGGGCTTATGCAGGTCTAGACATAAGAAACTCATGACCTGTTTAAAGATGTAGTCAGAGCCACCTAGGAACTGTTGCGTTTCTCCTAAGAGATTTCTCATTTTCTGCTGAATTACCTCTTGATAGTTTGTCCAGTGTAGGAATCTCCAGGAATAAAAATGGGACAGAAGAGGGCAATTACACAGGCCAGCAGAGGGAATGTTACTTAAATAAAGCCTCATCACTGGAATAAAATATCAGATGGAAAAATAAAATTGTAAGAATGTCAGGATAGTTATGTTTCCTTAAAATTTATTTCAAATAAATAAAAGTTGTTGTGCTCATGAGAAGAAAAATCAAGTGTACCCATAGGAAAGGGTGAAATGAATACTACGGATTATCCTCAGGCTTTAGCACTTTTTCCTTAGTGTTTCAATTGCATCTTGAATTCTTTCAGGGAAAAATGTTTTTCTTTGGGTGGGAAACTATACTGTATATGTTCCAGGTTGACAGAAAAAAAAAATGGGTATCTGAAAGTTTTTATATTGACAAAAGATGATGTTGAAATGGTTGCCATTTCCATAATTCAGAACATTGATTTATAAATTTGCCATTCTAAGACCTTCCTGTCCAAATGTGTTAAATAAAGAATTAATTTGGGAAGCAAAAGGGCCTCCCCAAATCAGATAAGTGTTTTTATTTAAAAAAATTAAATCAACCAAAAGAATGAAAAAGGTGAAGTATGAATGTTTTCTCAGAGAAGTAGGGGATTTTAACATGAAGTTGGGATTACAATTTAGGCTGTCTTCATATAATTGAACTTAAATATGTTCCTAACTTTTATATTTTCTGATTTGACAATGATATTTTGAATGATGGATTTTTTTAAGTGAATTAGAAAATTTGGAGGCAATAGTTATAATCCTAAAAATTTGGCTGAGTTTTGATTTTTTACGGTAATATGAAATTAACAAATAACATAAAATTGGAATGATATTTAAATTGTATATTACTCACACAGGTACTGATATATGTACTAAAACTTCAACAAGGGGCGCCTGGGTGGCTCAATCGTTAAGCGTCTGCCTTTGGCTCAGGTCATGATCCTGGAGTCCCGGGATCAAGTCCCGCATCGGGCTCCCTGCTCAGCAGGGAGTCTGCTTCTCCCTCTGACCCTCTTCCCTCTCGTGCTCTCTATCTCTCATTCTTTCTCTCTCAAATAAATAAATAAAATCTTTAAAAAATAAAACTTCAACAAAATGTGTAGCTTATGTCAGCTCTCCTGCATATCACCAGCTCTTCTTTATCTGTCCACTGTGGATATCTGATTATTTTTACAGAAAACATTTGTGCCATTTCCAAGAACAATGATGAAGTATATTCAAAGAGTGTTGAGAGATTAAAAACAACAACAACAACAATTTACATGATGTAATTTTACCCGAGCTGAGATAAAAATCATTTACTGATAATACAGGTTCTCTCCTTCATAATTTGATTACCGTGGTTCTAAACAGAGTTGATAGAGACAAGGGCAGGTTCTTATACATTGCTTAACTTAAAGTGCCCATGTGAAGCTTTATTTACTTTAAATGTTTGACCTACCTTATTTGATGAGGTTTAAGAAATAATGTCTATACTCTGCAGCACTTTATTATTATGTTTAGCTTTTTATCTTTTTGTTAGGAAAAATTGTAAAAAAAATAAAAGAATACACCATGCTGTATATCCCAGTGTCTTAGAGACTGGGTTTACAATATGTATTTGAGTATATGAAGCCTGATTAGAGCACCATTGTCACGGGGTTTGGTCTAAACCATTTGGTTATCTCAAGACTCTGTGGATGACATGAGTCCTCTTCCGCTCATTGTCTTCATCTTATTGTCTTATATGTAACGCTCCTTAGGTACAAAAAATTTTATGTCTTTTTATTCTTGACATAGAAATACAAATTCATAAGTATTAGGGCTTTGTAATTCCAGAGAGACTGTGATTGGTAGATTTAAACAAAATATGTCTTTTCTTAGAATATTCTGGTACTATTATTTTACTGGTGTCAGGGGTGGAATGGGAAGGCAGAAAGGTGTCTTTGAATTGTAAATGGTGGAAAACAAATACTAAGCTCCCAAATTATAAATTACTATTTTAGGTTTTATACCCTGGATTCTCCCTTCAGCTCTCCTAAGAGAGATTATTAGAAAAAGTCAAAGGAATACTTGTCACTTACATACTGCCTGATTAAATATAATATGATGTGATATACATAAAGATATTTAAGATAACAATGTATTCTACGGTGCCTGGGTGGCTCAGTCCATTAAGCATCTGCCTTCGGCTCAGGTCATGATCCCAGAGTCCTGGGATGGAGCCCCGCATCAGGGCTCCCCGCTCAGCAGGGAGTTTGCTTCTCCCTCTCCCTCTGCCCTTCCCCTCTGTTTGTGCTCTGTCTCTCTGTCTCTCTCTCAAATAAATAAAATCTTTAAAAAAGATAAATGTATTCTATTTTGAGAATTAGACAGTATATAAGCCTTAAAGTAACTATTGATAAAATATTCAAGATACAGGGGTGCCTGGGTGGCTCAGTCATTGTCTACCTTCGGCTCAGGTCATGATCCCAGGGTCCGGGGATCCAGCCCTGCATCAGGCTCCCTGCTCCACAGGAAGCCTGCTTCTCCCTCTCCCACTCCCCCTGCTTGTGTTCCCTCTCTCGCTGTGTCTCTGTCAAATAAATAAATAAAATCTTTAAAAAAATTCAAGATATATACTTTAATGCAACTAAAAAAAAGCAGATATCTAAATTATACCAATAGTTCTAAGATGAATTAGATTTTAAAATTAATTTTCTTTACTCTCTAAAATGTATGAGGAATTCTTAATCTCAGGAAACAAACAGGGTTGCTGGAGTGGTGGGGGGTGGGAAGATGGGGTGGCTGGTTGATAGACATGGGGGAGGGTATGTGTTATGGTGAGCACTGTGAATTGTGTAAGACTGTTGAATCACAGATCTGTACCTCTGAAACAAATAATACAATATATGTTAAAAAGAAAAGAAGATAGCAGGAGGGGAAGAATGAAGGGGGGAAATCGGAGGGGGAGATGAACCTTGAGAGATGATGGACTCTGAAAAACAAACTGAGGGTTCTAGAGGGGAGGGGCTGGGGGGGATGGGTTAGCCTGGTGATGGGTATTAAAGAGGGCACGTTCTGCATGGAGCACTGGGTGTTATATGCAAACAATGAATCATGGAACACTACATCAAAAACTAATGATGTAATGTATGGTGATTAATACTACATAATAAAAATAAAATAAAATGTTTCAGATATTAATTTAAAGTGTTACATTGCCACTCTTTTTAACATCACTTTTAGTTAATATTTTCTGTTGAGTTGTCAGGGCTGGAGAAAAATATACATAGCATACATAAGCTTATGGTTTCTTTTTTCAATGGCTTATTAAAACAATAGTCATAAATATATTAAGTAAATGCAATTCTTTTTTTTTTTGGTTTTGAAACTCTAGTGAGAAAAAATATATTGAACTTAAGAACACTGTGTTTTGTGATTCACTGGGTTAAGTGTTGGGGATACACATGACAGACCTAGCAAACAGGATATACATAAACAAAGACATATATGGTTACAGAATGAAAACCTAGTGCCTGGCACTATTAGGTTTTGGTTTCCTCATCACTCAGCAGCATGTTGGGGATGCCACGACTGATGGGGAACAGACTCTGTGCTTTGCATGGTGCCCTCCAACACACCCACCTCCAGTAGCTCGTGGTGCACTTTCCTCAGAAATTTCTCATCTTGCTTCTACCCTTCAGTCGCCTCTTTTGGTACCTCTCAGTGGTCTAAAGGCTTCGAGGGAAAGCCCGAGGGGGAGGTCCCACCCTCTGCACATGCACACTCCACAGGGATGAGCGGCTTCATGTCGCTCCTCACAATTCTTAATATGTTTAAATTTTATTGGAATTTAAGCAGAAAAATAATTTAAAAAGAATTATCACCTCTAATCATTAATATAAAAATTAACACTATAGCAATTGCTTTTCTGGGGATCATCTTAAGTATTTAAAGACGATGGTAGCTGTGAAAAACATGCAAAATATTGTGAATAATTAAGGCAGTTACCTAGATGTTGAAGTAAGAGGTTACTCTAAAGCACAGCACTGAGCTTAGAAATGAGATGGTACATGAGGAAAACATGATTTTGGGTTTAATCATTTCGATATCTTCAGTTCTCCATTCCAAATGACTTGAGTCTGTACCACAAAATCACTAAATCAAACCAAGCAAACACCTCCTACTTTTGTGTTCAATAAATAGTGAGATGTTTAAGTATCCAGTGTATCCTTCAGCTAGGTTATTAATGATTTGTATCAATATATAGATTATGGATATATTCACTCATGAGCCATTTGAAACAGAATTGGAGTACATATCTTAGTAAAATATTTTCTTTGGAAAGGACTTCAATTGTTCATAATTATCAGAATAAAGTATGACAATGAAGAACTTTTTACATGGAAGCATTTAAAAGAGTGGTTTCTGACACTGTTCAACAGATCACATTTGATGAGTAGCCACAGAGAAAAAGAAAAAGAAAAAGAAAAAAATGTTGAATTTAAAGGAGGAAAAAACCCTGAAGTCCTGTGAGGTCTTCTGAGATTCTTTCAGCAAATATTTAAGGTATATTCAAATTACTTATACTACTGTGTGAAGATTTATAGTAGTTAATAATGTATATTTTTTCATTTGTTTCTGTCTTTAAACATCTAGTAAGGACATTGAACAGAACAAATGAGAGCTAACAGTTAATTTCCTAAGTAGACGTAGATTAGTGAAAGATGACCCTTACCATTCTGAGCAGACAGCTATGAAAAATCCATGGCTTTCTGCTCATTTCCCTACCCTTTAATCATAAATGAGTCCTTCAAAAATGAGCTTGATTAACTCAACCTCCTTGGATCTTATATATGTTAAGTTAAACCCTTTTTCCTCTTGCTTGTTCAACTACAAAAAGTACGAAATACAGTTTATTAAATTTTAATTTTGTAACTAAATTTGACTGTGAGCATTTTACTAATATTGCAGTATAATTACATTTTTCTTTCTAACCAGGCTGAGACTCCACACATAGTAGGTATGTGAAGTTTTCCAAACATTGGGTATATTTTTATCTCCCTTGATTCTGTCAGATTCCCTTTGTATACAAACCACACTAAATTGATCATTTATTTTTCTATGTAACAAAAATCTACAATTTTTGTTCTTGTTTTTAGAAGCTGAAACTTAGTGTATATTATTTTTCTACACAGTAGCATAATACATGAATCCTAGCAATAAATATATATATACACACATAAATACACACACGTGTATATATATATATATATACATACATGTATATATATATATATATACGTATGTGTTTCATTATATTTCAGTAATATTTGAGTTAAATGAAAATGGCTTGATATAATTAATCAATATTTTGAAAATATGCTATGTAATATGAGCTTTTTGTACATTTAAAGGGTTAGTTTCTCTTCTTGGCATGGGCTTTAAAATTACAGAGACTGGTCAGCTCAAATTAGAAAACTCTACTGGATCATCTTCCAAACTTTCTCCCACTTTCAAATAGTATTAATTTGTTCTAGTCTCTCCCCTGCCATATATATATATATAAAATTGTATCAATACTAATTTTCATAAGCGTGTTAAGCAATACTACATCATCATTTCTCATGAATGTAAATATGGATTCCCTCTTAGGATAATATTTTCATTGAATGCATTGATTTCTCTTTGTGAGTACATGTGTTAAAATAACTCTAACTTTATGACATCCACGTATTTCAAGTTTAAAAGTCATTGCCAGTATCCAAGGGTGTTCTATCTGACTAAATCTCAGGCTCTATTACCTGCATGTGTAGAAATAGGTATAAAGTAATACAGTACCTTAAAATAATTCTAATAAATCATGTTATAATTAAAATCCAAAAAGTAACATGCACAACTATTCTGTGACACCAAAATTGAAATCTGCAAAATTGTGGAATATGAAAGTGTGAATTTTGGCATTATTTCATTGATAAATGATCACATAATAAACATTGATGTCTCCAACCATAAGTGAATCGTCAATGTGTTTTTCACATTGTCCTTGCCTGTCACACTTTCTTGTGTTCAAACATTTTCAAATAATTAAAATGTGTTATTATTGTCCAGGTCATTCTAGCTTCTGAAGAGATGAAAGAAAACTGCTATGACACAGAAAAAAAATGCTTTGTACTTATTTGTTTTTGTTCTAAGTCAAAACTTTCATTTTGTAATCATAAATTACTAAAGCAAAGGCAAACATATGCAGAATGGCATCATTTTTCCAAAGAGAGATGATATACAAATCAAATAAGAACACTTTGAAACATTCTCCTAAGAGGTATCACAGAACATATGCTGTGTTTGTGAGCCAGTGGTTTTAATAATCCTCCAGTGTTTTTTTAGTCAAACTTGCCTCATGTAAGATGTATTATTCATAGAAATAAATTTACAAAATTGTATACCTATTTTATTTAAACAAGAAAAAATGTGAAATGCATATTTCAATTGGAACACATTTTCTATTTTTATCATCTATTATTTGAAAATTATCTTTATTAAATTTTCTCTTTCTTCTAAATAAAAAGCCAAAGGTAGCTGATACCAGAAATCAAGTACACTAGTTCTATGTTAATAGGAAAAGTTTATCCATGGTTTGTGAGAAATCTGAAAGTTTCATGGATGAACAAAATTATATTTTACTATAAGCTTTCTCCTAAACACCTAGGACAAATAAGGCTAATTTTCTTCTTTAAAACTTAAACTTGAATAGAATTGTTTACAAAAAAAAGGTTGGAAGTGTCATATCATTACATATTTAACATAATCTTTTTCCAGACTTTAATTCCCTAAAGATAAAGGTACGTCATTCATTGGTATTACTTTCTTAAAGAATGCAACTTCATAAGGTCCTGTAAATATCATTTCTACATTACTGTTTATGGTTCAGTTGACAAGAGCAATAGAGACAAATTATAATCACTTAAGTGCTTGCTGCATGCCAGGAACATTATACTAATTTTTCACCCAGCTGTCTAAGATGGACATTCCTATTATCTTATAGATGATGATTATGGGCTTGAGAAAGTTTACCTGTCTTAACTAAGGTCATGCAATTAGCATGTAGTAAGTTTCAGGTCAGTCTGGCTTAAAACTCTATCTCCTTTCCATTAATATTTTATGAATGTTAAGTATTAGTTTGTGAAAGGGTCAAGATGTAGCATTAAGACCTTCGTCTTGGCTGATGGATTGCCCATGAGATAGAGTATTGGACATGATATTGGGATGTATGTCAGCATTATGACCATGGTAAGTTTTTAATTTTATAGATATCTGCAAAAAGAAAATAAAAGCAAAATAATTGTAGAGGTGCTTGTTCTTTCTAGCTCAAAATTCTTTATTTTACTGCTTTATATAAATATATTTCCCAAGTATTTCAACAGTCATCCTAACATGTAGCTTCCTGAGTAGACATCCATATTACCCCATGTCTCTTTAATCTCATTTTCTTATGGCTCGTGATATTGTGTTCAGTGTGAACAGCTAATAAGTTGATTTTATTACCAAGAACTTTCTGGATGATACTTGTGGAATTAATAATGTATGCTCTTTTCAAATGTATCACTTTTACTTTTATATGCATGTTATTAAAGTTAGTATTTTACAATATGCATAAACACAGGCACAGTTGAAGTTTGATTTTGGAGGTTAAGATAAGGTAGTGATGCATAATAGTTCTTTTAATTAGCAAAAATCGCACCTCAGATAAACCTGTTTGGCTATGCTACTTCGACTGTGCAAAGCTAAGCTATTATTCCTATTCAAATATGTAGATTCAGTAACAACATCAAAAAGCATTAGTTGCATAACTACTGTACCTAGGGAACTACTTTTAATGTTATTTTTCCTTCTTTACCAAGATTATAATCAAGTTGCAGAGAGGATATTTGCATAAAAAGTCAGTGATATAAAATTATGAGGCAATACTTGATAATTGTGAAAGGAGAGGTCTAGATAGGTTTTCCTGTAAGAATTCAGAAGAGTAGTGACCAGTGAGGGATGATGTGCTCATAAGACATTGCTTAAAAAGTAAATTACAAGAAGTCAGGTAGAACCTTCAAACTACAATGCAGGTCTGACAACTTGAGAAACAAGAGTGGGAAAAACAGAGAATAGGAAGAGATTCATATTGTAGTAAAGTTGCCAGAATGTTTTAGCCATACCTATGGCTCGTCTTCAAATCAAAAGAACTTACTAAAGGATTCTATGTCTCAAGATAGAGTTGTCAGATAGGTCCACTCACAATTACAATAGCCGAAGGGAGTAGTAAGATGTGGAAAAGTGGATAACTAGGGTTCCACACGTAGCCCTCCCCTACTCTCATCAAAATAAGCAGTCTTCCCTTTTCTTGCTCCTCAGAGTCAATTGCCTTACCAAGAGAGTATCTCTTACTCTTGTCTGCTGGATCCTGCTCTTGAGAATTCTACATACCCGTGAAAATAGCCATAGTTTGTAGCTTAATGGTATCCTTCCTACATCCTCTAGCAAGAGTATTTTTGGTTTGTGAACTAAAACCTCAAATCATTCATATCCCAGAGTTATAGGGACTTGATACAAAAAGCCTCCCAAATGGCTTTTGGGAGAGGTAGTAAATAGATCCATTCCTGCTTCCTTCTCTTTGTTACTGAAACAATGTTTGTTGTCTGTTAGTTTAGTTTTGTTTTGTTTTCATTAGGCACACAGTTCCATACACAGATGTCTGATTTCATGCATAGATTACATCATGGAGGATGCCACCACACTCTTTCAGATTATTGTATCTCCAGTTGGCATGTCAGTTATACCTTTAGAAGCCCATTCCAATATTTTATGAGACCAAATGCTTCTGAACGGTATGGTAACTGATAGCACAGGTGGATCCCAGAGTTCATTGTGAAGAGGGTCTAATGGTCTGATGTGTCATTGTGTGGAATTCCATGCCTGTGGATCAGTTATGCTGTGAGCACATAGATAGTAGTATTGAATGAGGCTTTGTGTACAAGAAGTTTGACCCTTACTAGGTATAAATATCTCTCCCTATGAGGATGTATTGCTGGACTTTGCAGGATAGAAATGTACCAACATAGTCAACTTATTAAGTAATCAATTAGTCTTCCAATGAATAGTGCCTTATTGAAGTGTACTTGTTGTTCTCTATTTTTGGATTGTTTAATATTAAGCAGGAAGTAAGTACTGGAAAGTAGGAGTTCATGCTTTTGGGCTCATGCATAGGGTTCACTTCTACCATCTTGGCCAACTTGTGCCCATAATGTTGGTTCTAGAGTGGCCAGTGATAAGAACCAAAGACCACTGCCCAAGTCATTTTGTCTACTTGGTGGTTTGCTACTCCTTCCATGATAATGCTTGTAAACGTCATGGATATACTACCCTCTTCTTGCTCCTCATCCTGTTTAATCAGCAATTTGTAGTTGATATAATGTATATACGCAATGTGGAAGTTACAGTTTGAAAAGTATCATGTGTTCACTCAGAAGCAGGTACTGAGATGGACATGTGTGTTCAGGATATTTATTTAGTGAGCAGTCCTGTGATCAATGTTTGGGAGAAAACAGTAGAAACAAGATTGATCAGAAGGAGATATTGGGCAGCAGTGCAGTCAATACCCCTGCCAACACTGAGAGAATCTTTGAAGGTGGGGGAGCCCTTCAGAGCTGCCCTGAGTTTCGGGGAGAAGGCTAAGACTCTATTGCTATGTGCTGATCATCACTAAACATAGGTTGACTGTAAAAGGAGACACAGACGAAGGGGAGGTAAATCTTTTCAGTGAAAACAATTCCTGAAGAGAACTGACCTCTCAGATGACATTTTTCTGAGCAGGCAGAGGAACAAATCTGTCAGTCCTATATGGGAGGAGGGTGTGCTATGTAGCGTGAACAATGAAGCAGGACATGAGAGTCCTCTATTCATGCTACTTAGACCCACTTGCTTAGTTTGAGTCCTGGAGACAGGTACTTCAGTGCAATGGGCCTCTTTCCCAGGGGAAAATATAAAAGAAAGATTAATGGGACAAAGGCAGCACCATTTCCCTTGGCTGGTTTAGAGACAACACATTATCTCCCTTCTCTACCTTACTAAATTCCCCCTCCCTGAGCTAGAAGCACTTCTGTGATCAAGATAGGGGTCACCTGGTGTAGTCTGATGAAGCAAGTTTTACTCTGCACTCTCTGCATTCTAGACAGATTGTTCATCTATTTCATCTGTGCATCCTTCTTTCTGCTGCCTGGAGTGCTCCTTCTTTCTACAGCCTGGAGTGCTATCACCTCAACCTCCTCCATGATACACATGACATTTGTTCATGTTTCAACTCAAAGCACTCACCCAAGAAAGCTTTTCCCAATTCCCAGATAAGATCAGCTATTCCTCCTACATATGCTTAGAATATGCTGCTTAGTTTCCTTTTATCACTTATGGTTTGAAATACTATATTTGTATGAAAAATTGATGAAAACCAATCTCCTCTAGTAAATGGTAAGGGTAAACCTGGTGTTTTCCCTTACCATCGTATCCTTAGAGGCCAACAGTGCCGCCTTCCCAGGAGTAAAATCATAAAAACTATTTGTTGAATAAATATATGTTCATAATCATTTTATTTGAAATCTCTTGAAAACATTTTAGCCAGAAATCCCCACGTTGTGTTTTTGAGAAGAAAAAGGAAACTCATAATGTATGAGATGTGCTTTTTATATATCATTTGCTATTTGAATACAAGTTAAATATAAATTCATATGCTTACAATAAGAACCTGCCTTCATGGGAGCCCATTTTGGCAATATTCTCAGGACATGTATGAGATCACTTATACTGTCAGACCCATCCTTCTATGTTGTCTTTAATTATTCTCTCTGTGTTCATTTGCATTGAAATTTACTTCCTTGTCTCAATATGTGACAACCTGAGAGCAAAAAATCCTCTCCATATTTTATTAGAAACCATAGTGCCACTCATAAAAGGAGAGACCCCCATTGGCATAAGGGATACATTGTTAAATGGATGCATGATTATATTCTACATGTCACACTTAATTGAAAAGCAACCTTGAAATTCAGTAATATCTCACTCAGGAAAGCAGAAACTCTAAAATAAATTAAAATGCAGTGGTTTGTGCCTTTTTGCCCTTATGACAGACTAGCCTGACTTAAGCAGTCCTGATTTACTAAAATCTCTCGAGGCTCAAGTCACTAAAAAAAAAGTGTAAGTCACTACTGCTATATTTCAGTAAAGGTTAACATTTTGCCTCAGCATATGAACAAATTGGATCTTCAGAAGACATGTTAACAGAATGATAAATGATATTATCTTTAAATTTAGGACTTTGGGTTGAATGATACTCAACATGTTTCCTCACAGAAATTATAAGACCACATGGATGAAAAGCCTGCCTTACTATCAACAGAGGTAAAGAAGAGGAAAAAATAAACTTTTTAGAGGTTGCATTTTGCCTTTCTCACAAATAATTTTCACCACAAATCATAGACTCTATGTAAGTCATGTATGTAATTCATTTTCTTTTAAAATATTTTCATGGGCTTCCACTTCCAGCTATGGTGAATTATCATGTTGCAGAGCAATGCTCCCATTGAGAACAACTAGAAAATAGAAACAAACTAAAATATAAAACAAAGATATCTCCTCTTTAATAGCACAAGAGAGATGGTAAGATTAATGAGACTATGAGACTTAGGGGACAAATCAGAAACAAAAAAAAAATACACATACAGGATATATTAACATGGAGATACTGAGCAAGAACTATCTTAGGAAGCAGAGAATCTTAACCAACGCTTCCAAGGTGTTGGAACTCAAAAATTGAAATTTAGGATAACCAACACATCAGGACTTCAGAAGTCAAGATACCAGAGAAGAGCAGAGTACATAGAAACAAAGCCGACCATCTGAGCTGGCTTTCTCTCAAAGAAAGATTTCACCAGACCATAAGCTGCTTGGGTCACAAGGTGCAGAAGCTGCTCAGAGTCACTTAGAGGCTCATCACAGTAGGCAGATTAACACTGGAGTTGAAGGCCAACCACAATAGAAAAAGTCTGGGAAACACTTTCCACCGAGGCTCCTGAAAGATGATACTATGTATGTGGCAATTTATTGTTTTGTTTTTAAAAAAATATTTGCTTATTTATTTGAGAGAGCGAGAACAAGGGGAAGGGCAGAGGGAAAGAATCTCAAGCAGACTCCCTGCTGAGCACAGAGTCCAAAGTGGGGCTTTATCCCAGGGCCCTGAGATCATGACCTGAGCCGAAATCAAGAGTTAGACATTTAACCAACAGAGCCACCCAGGTGCCCCTGGAAGTGGCAATTTAGTGGTAACTTAAGAACTACTTAAAGGTTAATTGTACCTTATATTTTGAGATAAGATATTGAGTTTTGATAAAGACACTGTACACTATTAGTCTTCTTCAACTACACTCATCATGCTGTTTTTCTGCCCTAAATGAGTTTTCTGTTACCTTCATGGGTTAAAGTTTTTGAAATTGCAAAAATACCACCATGTCAGATGTTGCTTTTCAGAGTAAACCTGTAATCATTTCCCCTTGCCAATTGACACAATGTTAAATTTGTCAGTGGAGAGCAGTGGAAAGACTACTGCAGACGGTAGAACGGGTTTATCCTCCTGTTTCCAGTGAGCTTGACTTTCTTGCTCCAGCAAGACTGCCAGAAAACAGCTGAATTCCCACCTGTTCTCACCCTCCAGCAGATTCTGGTGGCACTCCAGCAGGGAGCTCTCCTGTGAGTTTCAGCATTATGCCAAGTGGGCAGCTTCCTAGTAGGTCCTGCTGGTGTATCAGTGACAAGTTTCTCCGTGCTTCTCCCCAGCACCTTAGAAAGCTCCTCATCAAGATTTACCAATGTCCCATTGGGCAGTTTCCTGATTTTCAACTCTTGGCTGGGGCACCTCAGCAAACTTCTCCATCAGATAGTGGAGTAACTTACATGTGCTTTCCAATGAAGTCTGCATCTCAGACTTGGTGGGAGGCAAGGCTCTCCCAAGTTTGTTTTTTCTTGGGTACTCTGCTTCAGTCTTAGTAGCTGATCCTTATATCTTCTACTATTTTTCTTTAGCATGCTTTAACCTTTTTTAATTAGTAGTTATTAGTTAATAGATTTTTGTGTTAAAAATCTTGGGTTCAAATACTGGTGTGACTTCTGTCCCCTAGCAGGACCCTGACTAATATATCCACCACCGTATTTTCTACCTAGTTTAATATTCTCTTATCTACATACTTCTTACTTATATCAACTTATACCTTATCTACAGCTTGTCCCATGGCATGTCCCATTCATCTCATTAGTCCTGCTAAGACATAGCCACATAAAATGACACCTATTTGTAGAAAAAAATTTAATTATTGAGAATAAATCAGCAACCCACACATGAAGGATTGGTTTTATCATGTACTAAGACATATTATTTAAAAATCAACAAGAAAAAAAATCAACTTAAGATCTCTGAAGTTTTTTTCCAGAATAAGATGCTGTAATGCAATCATCCTAATAATAGGAGTTTTCTGTTCATTGAAGATGTCATTGAATTTGTTCCAAGTTGTGTATTTGCCTTAACAATATTCTGACAAACAATTTTTAGGTAAGGATGATTGGCAGGTTTGGGCAAATTACACATATTATAATAATAAAAGATTCCCAGTAATTTTATAGATGATGAAAATGTTCACTCAATCATAATAAATTAAATTTTAGAATGTTTCCTGAAGAAAAGTTTATGCAATTGAGTTTGTTCTCACTTTTATTATAGGGAAATTTTGGTAGTGCTTTACAACATGATTTTCATACTGATATTTCATATAAGTTTTGAGGAATTAAGGTAAAAGAAGCATAGGCAAGGCAAGATTGTCTTTATCTTTTTCTTGGTCTTCAAATCCATGTCTATAAATGATTATTTGATTCAAACAAGGTATCCAAAACCAATGAAAACAATTACATATTTTATCCTAAATTAAGAATGAGTTTTTCTTACCTTCATTACCAGTGGGGATAAAGCACCTTCTCCTACTTGTTATTTTGCGTCAATAAGAAGCATTTAAGAAATAGTAGGGTTATTAGTGCCATCAAATATTACCATTCATACACGAGCACAGGACTTAAGCAATGAAAACCAGAGACCAGCATTAGTATGAACTATTCTTTTTTTTAAGTTTTCACTTAAATTCCAGTTAGCTAACATACAGTGTAATATTATTTTTAAGTGTTCAATATTGTCATTTCACACTTCCATAAAACACTTGGTGCTCCTTACAACAACTATTCTTAAGCACAGCCACTTCTGTACAACTACAGAGAACTATAAACCACATATTCCTGTGATGGTCAAGATTTGGAGAACATTTTATAATACACATTTTTGTAACAAGCTCTCAATTGATTAAGGATTACTAAACAGCATTGTTAGAGATGATCTAAGAAGAGTATGCAGAATCTGGTCACATGTCTTCATGAACTTTTAAAAAGAAGTAAATGATTTCCAAGAAATTGAGAAAATGAATTTATTCTCACCATACTATTTCAAACCTCTCTTTACTGAAAATATCTAGTTGTGACTTAAGGAGTATTGGGCAACTGGAAAAGAGCATCACCCTCTCTGCAGTTGAACCCCATTGTTTGCCTTGCTCCTATTAACTTCTACTGGAACTGCCTCCTGAAAACTGGTAATGATAATAAAATAATGATGCCACTTTAACTCTTGTATATTTCTTTCTAGATTAAAACACATTCCAGTAATACTGAGAGGTAAACAATTCTTTTCCATCTGGAATGAGTAAACTGAGGCTTAGCGAAAGTAAGGGTTTTGCCAGTGTCATAATGTGTGTGTGTGTGTATGTGTGTGTGGAGGGCCTGGACTGAAAGCAAGTTCTTTGTATATTGGCAAAATTAATGGTTTTCAGATCAGAAGCTGTAATGTACCAAACAGGCATAATTTAAGATAATTATGACAATAACAATTATGACAATACTCTCTATGGTGATTTTACTATTTGATAAGGAATGTAATAAGTAGTTTATGCATGGTATAATATGTATCTTTACCTATGTATCTGTAACTACAGTTATATCTCTATATCTATAATCTATTAAAGCTTGGAGACTTGGGGCACCTGTGTGGTTCAGTTGTTAAGTGTCTGCCTTTGGCTCAGGTCATGATCCCAGGGTCCTGGGATCGAGCCCTGCATCAGGCCCCCTGCTCAGCCGGAAGCCTGCTTCTCCCTCTCCCACTCCCCCTGCTTGTGTTCCCTCACTCACTGTGTCTCTCTCTCTCAAATAAATAAATAAAATCTTAAAAAAAAAAAAAAAGCTTGGAGACTTGATCCAAGTCATATATCCAGGAAATAGCAGAACACAATGGAAAAGCAAATCAATAATATATCTTGGGCTATCCCTATGTCAAACCTTTCCTTATAAATATATTGGATTATATGGACTACCAGCTCCTAGTTCTGTTCTTAGGGTACCTCCCTGTTCACAAGGGAACACAGATTCTGCCATAGGAAGCTTCTAAGAATAAGGACAAGCTGGTAATTTCTTCCTTTTGAGAAATATATGTTAATTTATCCATTTATTTAACAGATTTTTTTTTAGCAAACATTTTGTTAAGCAGGCCACAAAGGAAAATGGTGAATTTCATCTGTTTATTGAACTTTTTTTTTAAGATTTATTTATTTATTTTGAGAGAGAGTAAGCGAGAGAGACAGAGGGAGAGGGAGAAATAGAATCTGGAACAGACTCCCCACTGAGCTCAGAGCCCTACACAGGGCTTGATCTCAGGATCCTGAGATCATGACCTGAGCCAGAATCAAGAGTTGGAAGCTCAAGACCAACTCACACACCCTATTTATTGAGCTTTTAAAAAAAATTGTCTTTCAGTAAAATTTTACTAATTGATTTGATTATGTCTTGCATATTCTTTCTAAGGTTTATTCTAAGATATTTTATGTTTTATTTTTATGGTGAAATTGTGAATGAAATTAACTTTTCATTATATTTTCAAAATTTGAAAAGGACTAATTTTTATAACATTTTCCATCTTTGTGTGTAAGGAAGTGTTACAATACTTTATGGGATTTAAAGAAAGAGTGGAACTAAAAACTTGTGTTGATTTTGCCTATGGCCAAGGAAAGAGAGGAAAAATTATCAAAGCTTAACACTTCGTTATAGATGATATACTAGAAATTCGGGTAGAGAAAAATATCAAGTCTATAAAAGATTCAATTCAGAAAAACTTTTATGAAATTTAACTTTTAAGAATTATAAATAAAGAATTTGCAATTACAAAAAAAAAGGAGGGCTGTCTCACCAACATGAATTAGGCAGCAATTATATTCAAGTCAAAGTAGCTTTTTCTTTTATCCAGTTAGGCTTAATTACAGACTTATAAGGGCTTATCAATTGTGTTAAGTTTGTTGATCTAAATCTGAAGAAGACACAGATTAGCCTCAAAGAGTTTGTAACTGTTTGGACAGCCCTAAACTAAAAACAGAAATTTTGTGGCAGTGTGGTAAATACTATTATAGAAATATTCCTACTTAATCAATCACTCTTTCAAGAAAAATGAGCATCTAATGAAAGTAATATGAGTATCCTGAGTCTGTTATTGATTACTTTAGATTAAAAAAAATACATCTATATTCTTACATGTGTGTGTTTTAGTGAAATTATTTTAAAAACAATTCCCTGAGTTTATTTTGCTCCAAATCTGGTAAATGTTATTTTTAATAAAACTCTTAAGGATTCATCCTATTCTGTCTGAGGATCTTAGTCAATAAAACAATTCTACTTTGGTAAAGCATTTAAAAATTGAAAACATTGTTTTAATAGTTTGTTGAATTATTTTCTTCTACAGGAATTCCTGTGATTTCTTTGAATTAAATATGTTCTGTATCTTCATGGTAATTCTTCTCTCAGATACTTCGTATCTAAGAGAATATATCATTACTGTCCCTGTTACATTCATGATATCCAGGTCCAGTGGAGGCAACCAATCTGGAGGTAGGAAATGTGGAGTCCACAAGTGGCATTTCACTGTTCGTGTGGTTATTTCTTCAGCTTTAGAGTCTGTTTACCCAGGTTCAAATACTCACTCCACCATTCCTCAGCTTCATGTCACTGGATATTTATTCAGTTAGTTTTTCTGTGTTTGTATACCTTCTAGGGTTATTATGACTCATGAGGATTAAATAGCGCAAAACATGCAATAGTGAATGCATGCCCAACAAATGGCATATATTCAAAATATAATTTATTTTATAGTGATGAAATTGTATGCATACCATGTACTTCATTTATATCTAACAATATTTAGAATTATTACAAGAAGGAGTGTATACTGGAATTACCTACTTCCAAAGAGAATTTGAAAAGAACGGCCATCATGTACTTTTTTTGAATGGAAGTGAAACATGAAACCTATAAAAATCCCTCAGTAAATTTCATAATCTTTTAATGTCAATAATCATTTTGAACAAGTGATTCTCAAATGTAAATCCTAAGTAATGACTTCTGACAAATCCCCATGTTTTCAGTAGTCTACTGTATACTCTTCATGCATTCCACTTCAGAGTCAACTTTCATGGTACACAACTCTGTTTTCATTTGGTAACTGTTCCTCCTCCTCCTCTTCATTTTTACTCTCCACCTTCTATTGCTTTTCATCTTTCTCCTTCTCTATACCTGAGCACTGCTATCTACCCAGTTACTCAAGATGGAAATCTTGTCATTTTATTTGAATTTACCTCCTCACTTGGCAATCTCAATATTCATCACTTGCATTGTATGTTTCCCTTAAGAGGTCAATATTTGCACAGCTAGCTTAATGCTCTCTCTCCAATGCTCTAGATATGTGATGTTTAAGGAAAACCCATGATATTTGCAAAATTTATTTTTTAATATTAAGTAAAGATTACATAAATTCCTAGCTTTATCAGACTTGTATCTTGGACTATCAGGAAACAAAACAAGAAAAAAAACAGATGTACATATGAAACAATGACTTAATTACAAGACTGGAATGTATGTTATTCTCTTTCTCTCTGGTAATCTCATTCTGATATATCTTTGTGCTTCTTTACTGGTTTTCCTCCTCCCCTAAATATTTCTACCTTGTTTTTAAAAATGGAGGTCCACTGTAAATAAATGTCAATAAATCATCAACAACTTAGACATTGGGAATACAAGAGATACTCTCACTTTTTAAGAGTATATAATTCTATATAAAATATATTCTACATGTATGCACACACACAAGATAAGTGCAAAAGTAGAGTGAGAAATACTATGATATGGAAATCTGAATTATTATGGTAAATAAATGCTTTCAAGGGATTCTGACAGAGGGAGTAGAATGTGTAAACCATTGGAGGTAAGAAATGTTCTGAGAACTCAATTTGTATAATAGAACTGGAATCTTAAGTATGAAATGTATAAGAATAAGAATTTAAAGAATTGAAGCTAGCAGAGAATAGAAATGGAATTTACTTTTTGTCATGCTGCAGGGTCATGGTTTTATCCGGAGGAACATCAAAAGTCATTGGAGGGTTTTAGATTGAAGGTAATTAATTACAACTGAGCTTTTGTAGTATGGTTTTAACTTCAGTATAGAAATAGGGCCACGGCGGGGAGAAAGAGGAGGGAGAAAGACCCACTAAGAGTCAAGATGTATCATAAACTAGGTGAAAAATTATGACTTAAGTAAAGTTAATGCCAATGGCAATGAGAATATATGATTTATAATATATTAATATACAGACGTGACGGGTCTTAGAGACAGGAGTAAGGAAAATGGAGAAGTCAGGAAAGACACATATATATCTGATTTGCTCAAAATGAGGGATACTAATCACCATGTATGTGATAAAAAAGAAGGGAACATTTAGGGAAAATGCAATATTATGAATTTAGTCTTGCCACTGTTGAGTTTCAGGTGCCTATGCCATATGTTCAAATACCGAGAAGATATTGAAAACATAGGCCCAGATGTCAGAAGAGGAATCTGGAGTGAGAAAATTGTCTGAGAGTTACAATATATAGATTACAACTATTGCCACTGGTGGGAATGGTTTCTATAGACATGATGGAAGAAGTGAGAAGAGAGCCTACAATAGAATGTTGAAGAAAATATCAGAGAATATTTAAAGAAAAAGCAACCCCTTTTCTACAACCCACAGCATTGTAACATAACACAAAAATTTCCTTGAGGACACTATTTACCTGCAGCCTAGTTATCTGTAAGCTACTCATTTTCTTTTTTTTTAATTTTATTTTATTATGTTATGTTAGTCACCATACATTACATCATTAGTTTTTGATGTAGTGTTCCATGATTCATTGTTTGCATATAACACCCAGTGCTCCATGCAGAACGTGCCCTCTTTAATACCCATCACCAGGCTAATCCGTCCCCCTACCCCACTCCCCTCTAGAACCCTCAGTTTGTTTCTCAGAGTCCATAGTCTCTATGGTTCTCCATAGTTCGTCTCCCCTTCTGATTTACCCCCCTTCATTTTTCCCTTCCTACTATCTTTTTTTTTTTTTTAAACATATAATGTATTATTTGTTTCAGAGGTACCGGTCTGTGATTCAACAGTCTCACCCAATTCACAGCGCTCACCATAGCACATACCCTCCCCAGTGTCTATCATCCAGCCAACCCATCCTTCCCACCCCCCACCACTCCAGCTACTCATTTTCTCATACTCTACTAGAAGATGAAAAAGGCAACACAGGGAAAAGGAAGCTCCCTCATTTATTAAATATCTCTCCACCATTCTGCAATTAATTACTTATCACACCTTCTTCCTTTGAGGATCATGCCATTCACCTATGGCCCATTGACCTTAACTAATGATTAAAGGAAAAAATGTCTATCTTAGATTATTCATTGTATAATTGCTATATCATCTCTTAAGCTCCATACGTCTTTCAGTATCTCATTTATTTTTCCTATTTGTGTTGAGCTCCTAAACCAAGAACTTGAAATCCATAGCTTAGACTTCTCTGGACAAAATACTCAAGTCCATTGACTTCTTGATTTTGTTTTTTTGGTCATACACAGCTTGCTGACCCCAACCTAAAATCAATTCTGTACCTAGTTGTCCCTCTTAATTTCTTTTATTTTTTTAAGGATTTATTTATTTATTTGAGAGAGAGCAAGAGTGAGCAGGGAGAAAGGCAGGAGAGAGAATCCTCAAGCAGACTCCCCGCTGAGCACAGAGCCCCATGCAGTGTTCAATCCCAGGACCCTGAGATCATGACCTAAGTAATGACCTAAGTAATGAAATCAAGAGTCCAACACTTGACTGAGCCACCCAAGAGCCTCTGTCCATCCTAATTTCTAACTGGCTAAGAAACCCTGGTTACAATCACAGAAATTAGCAGTTTAATAGCTCAAGAAATATTTCCTATATGAACTCTGGACTGCTCCCTCTTTTTTTTTTTTTTTTTTTCTTATAATGTCTAACCACACATCCCTCGCTAAACTTAATTCTTTGTTTCTCTTCTGGTTCACTTCCCTGGGAAGAGGAAATTCTACTGTTCCATGTCCTTACTTCCTCCTATGTAGTCTTAGATCTGCAAGCAATCTGGCTCCAAACCCATAACTCTAAAGAAACAGTTCTTTATGATTCAGCAGTGTCTTGCTGGGGCCAAAGACTTTGAAGACTTTCAATATATCCTTGAGAATAGAGAAAATGTGTCTATTTCTCTGAGATTACCTCTGAGGAGATCACTGACTCCTTGGCTAGACAGATGCACAGTCTCCATTCAATTAGATACCAGTGCCCAGACTCTCTTATTTCACATGACCTCTCTGTCTAACCAAACCCTATCCACGGGAAGGAAATACATACATGCATACATACATACATACATACATTACTACATACATACATACATACAGTTCTGAGACCACTAAATACAAGGGAATACTATTCCAACCATGAGAAAGCAGATTGCAAAGAACATGACAGTCCTAATTTTTTTTATCTTTATTTCGACAATAACAGAGGTAAAGACCATGTAATTTTAGATCTACTTATGGAGATCCCACACATCATATAACTAAAAATGATGCTAACCCAGAGATATTCAGAGCTGAAACAACAGAGTCTTATTTTCTTTAAACTAGTTGAGTTTTATTTTTGTTTGAATGCACATGAATTAGACTAGAATAATCCCTATATCTACCTTGAATATTTGCTTTAGAAATTGAAATCAGACAAAATATAATTTATATTTCAGTCACAAAAATTTAGATACGGGTTTTAACTACAGCAAGTTCAAACTACAAAAAAAAGCTTCATTCAGTCTGAAAGGATAAACTTTAATTATTATTAAAAAAGAAAAATAAGCAGATTAGCTTTAAAGGATATAATTTAAATATGTTTAACTAAAGTGGAGAGTCAGTGGTGAGGAGTGTTAAGACAGAGTGGTCAGATTTGAAATGAGCAAGCACTTTCTAGATTCACTTTTTAAATAACATGTAAATAAAAATGCCTTCAAACTGTTTATTTGTATTGTATTATCTTCTTAAATAATTTTCAATACAGAGTAAAGCATTTTGTAAAATATACAAGTTATAAACATATTATTTGCTTTTGCTTATTTTTGAGTTTCATAAAAATGATATTGCCATGAAAGTAGTGTCCTGAACTTCCAACACTAAAATTTTTGGTATCTGTCCAAGTTGTTGAGTGTAGTTATAAATCTTTCATTTACACAGCTACAAAATATGGTGAATTTATCACAACTCATTTATCCATTGTCATACAGATAGGCAGTTTGTGCCCATTTTTTAAAAAATAAAATAAGTAAAACTTCTACGAACGTTCTTGTACATTCTTTCACCCAAGTTCAAAAGTTTCTCCAGAGATTATACTGAGAAGAGGAATGGCTAGGTCACAGAGGATTTTAATGATCAATGCTGTAAGACAATATCAAATGGGTTTCCAACATTACATTTCCATTGTAATGTCTCATTTTGTTCTTAATTTGTCTTTTCCTGATTCATTATGCAGGGGAGCATACTTTTCTGTATTAGTTGTCCATATGTATTTAGTCTTCTGGGCAATTTCTGCACATCTCATTACATTATCTATGTTTGTTACTTTTAATTTTTTTAACATTTAGGAATTAAACTGTATATAACCCATCCTCAGCATTTTGTATTCCTATTATCTTCAGCCAACAGATTTGTCTTTTCACTTTTGTTACGGTGTTTTTCTTAAATTATCACGTTTTTAATTTCCATATTGTGACATGTATCAATTTTTTTCTTTACAAATAGTGATTTTAGGAACTTGCTTAAGAAACTACTTTTGTCAGGGCACCTGGGCATCTCAGTCGGTTAAGCATCTGCCTTCAGCTCAGGTCATGATCCCAGGGTCCTGGGATGGAACCCCACATTGGGCTCCCTGCTCAGTAGGGAGCCTGCTTCTCCCTCCACCTCACCCCCTCCATCTCCCTCTGGCTGCCACTCTGCCTAGTGCTACCCCTGTTCATGCTTTCTCTCTGTGTCAAATAAATGAGTAACATCTTTCAAAAAAGAAATTTTTTATCTTTCAATGTTGAAATATTAATTCCTTTTTAGTTTAAAATTTTTCAAATATTTAAATATTTCATTTATCATATATCAATTATCTTATAAAATTCACTATTTTGTAAGGTATAAAAATCACCCTTTTCTTTTATCTAACTAATCAACCCGGTTTTCTCAGTTTTATTTATTTTATAATCTGTTTTTCTCTGTAGGTTTTCAATTTTATCTCTGCCTTATATATATAAGGTATATATATAAGGTATATATATAAGGTAATTTTCAATTACCTAAGGATTCATGTCTGGGGTCTCCACACTTTTCTATCGGTTAATTTATTTTTCTATCCTTGTGCTTAAATCACATGAATTTATTATTATCTTTTTATAGTAATATTTGATTGCATGCTGGAAAAATTGCCTCTTGTCTTTCATTATTAGTTTCAGTTGTCATATTTCTCATACAACCCATTGAAATTTTGTTTGAAGTTATAATAAATCTATAGATCAATTTGAAGAGATCAGATGCCTGTATGATGCTGATTTTTTTTGTGAGTAAACATCGGATACTTCTTTAATTTGGTCCTTATTTAATGTTTTCAATAAAGTTTTACAGATTGAGGCACATAGGTCTTGCATATATGTTGTCAGATTTATTCTCAGTCATTTAAATTTCATTGCTAATGTCACTACTGTTATTTAAAATTTTAATTTTTAAACTATGGGCTACTGCTTTAGAAATATAGATTGTATTTGTAGTGGAATTTTTTAACAACTATGGAATTTTTCAGGTTTTTTAAATTTTTCTTGAGTCACTGTGGCAGTTTATATTGTATTTAGAATTTGACTATTTTTCTAGGTTTTTTTTTTAAAGATTTTATTTATTTATTTGACAGAGAGAGACACAGCGAGAGAGGGAACACAAGCAGGGGGAGTGGGAGAGGGAGAAGCAGGCTTCCTACTGAGCAGGGAGCCTGATGTGGGGCTCGATCCCAGGACCCTGGGATCATGACCTGAGCTAAAGGGCTCCCAGAGCCCTTTAGTGGAGCTTGTGGTCCCTAACTTCCTGTTGATGAATTTGGGTGGAATTCTTCACCTTGCTCTCTAGGCTTTGCCCTCAGGGCAGTACTGCTAGCTTCAAGGGAATTCTGAACTAAACCTGGCTCCTGCTACAGTAGTTCAAACTCATAATTTAAGAGAGGACACAACCTTCCTGACCCATCTTCATTTGTGAAGTCAGTGATAACTCAAGAAAGTTTCTTCTGCAGGTGGAGTTTCCTCACAGACATAATGGTGCAAGTACAGCTATACTGTTTGTCATTAAAGTTAAGTGTTTCAATCTTAAGGGAGTCAGGACAGCACAGTTCTTTGAATTTAAAAAAAACAAAACAAAGTCTGAATTAAACCCTTTAAATTTGAGTGTAAGTTGCACCACATACTCTTTGGATAAGTATCTACGAATTATGTTCTTGAACTTCAATTTCCTTGCCCCTAATATAGGAACAATAATTAGTACTTCTAACTGAAGGTTGTTGTATGATTGAGTTAATATTTATAAAGCAAATATAATAGTGTGTGGAATGTAGTAAACAATATAGAAGTATTTGCTATTATTACTAAATTAATTTCAATTAAAACACATTTAAGTTATTTGGTGCTGGAAAATACTTTTTATCAAGACAACTTTAAGCTAACTATAACTACTCAGATTAATGAGTAACTACTATAATTATAGTTTTATTTAATTTTCTGATTGACTCACAAATGGGTTTTGCTTTCATAAAACTGTTATGGTTGGATTTATCATCTTGCCAATGACAGGTTGAAAATGCTGTCTTTAGTATTAATATTTTGTCATTAAAATATTTTCTTAGGAAAGTATGGTCAGCCATCAAAAGGAATGAAATCTTGCCATTTGCAATGACGTGGATGGAACTGGAGGGTATTATGCTGAGCAAAATAAGTCAATCAGAGAAAGACATGTATCATATGACCTCACTGATACGAGGAATTCTTAATTTCAGGAAACAAACTGAGGTTTGCTGGAGTGGTGGGGGGTGGGAAGGATGGAGTGGCTGGGTGATAGACATCAGGGAGGGTATGTGCTATGGTGAGCACTGTGAATCACAGACCTGTACCTCTGAAACAAGTAATACATTATATGTTAAAAAAAAAAAAAAGAAGAAGAAGAAGAAGAAGATAGCAGGAGGGGAAGAATGAAGGAGGGGAAATCGGAGGGGGAGACGAACCATGAGAGACGATGGACTCTGAGAAACAAACTGAGGGTTCTAGAGGGGAGGAGGGTAGGGGGTTGGGTTAGCCTGGTGATGGGTATTAAAGAGGGCACACTCTGCATGGAGCACTAGGTGTTATACACAAACAATGAATCATGGAACACTACGTCAAAAACTAATGATGCAATGTATGGTGATTAACATAAAAAAAAAGTATGGTCAGAAATCAGAAAATTAATGTGAATCCATGACTACGTAAATGACAGTAAGACATAAAATTTTATTTTTAAGACTATAGGCATTTTTTACACTAGTCTGTCTGCTTTTGAAGTGCAAATAATACATTATAAAATACACCAAATTTATTTTTTTCAGGGAATAAGCTTAAGATAAAATAAGTTACACTGCATTTGCTTCATTTATTTACAATTACTTATGTTACTGAAATTTTCAGAATAGAAGCAAACAAAGCATCAAATAAGGAATAATAGAACACTTGTTTAACAAAATGAAATATAAATTTTAAAAATAATTTGAAATTATGTTCTAGTTAAATTGCAAGAGTTGTCAAAGGTGGCTCACATAAATACTTTGGAAATGTGAGTCAGTCACAGTGAGTCAATCATATAAATAATTATGTTTTTGTGTCCTGGATATTTCCATAAGGTGCTTATTGCATGGTACACATGATTGTATTTTACACTCATTACATATTTTCTAGAGGTAATAAGAATTCAAAAAAATGAGAGAATGGATATTTTTATTAAATATATAAAATAAATGCAGGTGTTCTCATTGACAGATACTTAGAAAATGCAATAATCTAAACATCTTATTCCTTCTTATTGTGTATTTCACGGAGTCAAAATAACTTTTCCTTTCTTCTAAAGGTTATGCTGAGAGAAATAAGTCAATCGGAGAAAGACATGTATCATATGACCTCACTGATATGAGGAATTATTAATCTCAGGAAACAAACTGAGGGTTGCTGGAG
>NW_027397066.1:28011583-28037358 GCF_003265705.2 Callorhinus ursinus | reverse complement strand
AAAAAAAAAAAAAAGTAAGGCATATCTAAATCATTTGGGCCCAGTCCAGCAATCATCAAAACTAATGATTATTGGGAATTATATATAGAAAAAAAGTTATTTTTAATAATGGAGTGTCTTTTGAGGCATTTTGTTTTTGCGGTGTGCATATCTTTACACTCAGCATCACATTTCAGAATTTGACATCACTGATTTTTATGAAGCGATTTTAGTTTGGCTCAAAAAAATACAGAAGAATTTCAATTAAACAACAGAACCTAGGGAAAATAGCCTTTGGCCACAATCTGGATCTAGTTAGTTAGAATTCTAATTAGTTAGAATTCACACATATTTTACAGCCAATTCTCTAGTTCGTTCAAAAATTCTACCTCTTTCTCCTAATGGAACAATGCAACAGAAGGTGAGATGAAGAGCGAGATGGGAGGAAATTAAAAAAAAAAAAAAAAGATCAGAGAGCAAAAGAAAGGGAACAATTGTTTTTATTAATCATGTGGTGCTTTTTCCAGACAAGACTCAATGCTTGGGATAACCAAAAACAGAAATATAAAATAAAATAAGTGACTTAGAGCACTATAATTGATTTGTAAGACTAACGTTCTACAAAGTTAGCTTTGGAACATAGTATCAAATATTACATGATGTCATCATATTATCAACAATTGCTTTGGTATAGGAAATTTCTTTCAAACATAAAAATAAAATAATAGGATAGGCAACCATTACTATAAATACATACTGGTTATACTGATATCTTACAAACTTTAGCTACTCTGATTTCAAATGTAAGGAAACTTTTTAAATCTGAAGAGTCTCTTAACTTGGAATGTATAAGAAAGAGAAACTTTGCCTTACCCAAATGCAAAGGGCAAGCTAAAAGAATGAAAATCTGATATATACCACAAAACTGTAACTTTTTACTTCCTGCTAGTTTTATATTCAGATGTATATTAAAAAAGATATGTTATATATTTTAAGCTAATTAAGTAATGTCTAGATTATTAACAAGTTTTAATTCCATTGAATTCCTCCAGTTTTGCATTATAAAGATGGATTATTAATTATAGTAATAACATATGATTTTAAAAACCAATCTGGTAATGGACAAAAAGTGGTCTTCAAAGCAGTTCTTATTTATTGTATATCACTTATATATGTATATATAGGAGCGTAAGAGATTATTAGACCAAAAAAAATGTCTGTCGGAGAACATCCATGATGAAGATACTTCATTGTAATTAGTTATAAAATAAATGAGAAACTTGAGAAAAAGAAACATAAAAATATTCCTGCGAATAAGGCTTTTTGATTTTCTGGGTAATTCCTTTGACTTGTACATTCAGAAGACAAGGACACAGAGTTATATGATTTCTTAAAGTTTCCAGGGTTACCAATGCTACAGGATTTGAAATAGTAAAATAGTAAATTGTTCTCTCACTGTTTAGTTTATTCCTAATTATTGGGCTAATAATACAAATCTGACAAGTGCAAGTGTGCCCTCTGATATCTTTCCCAAAAGTAAAAATAGCTACTTGACCATGGCTAACCACTGAAATTTGAAAATATAAAAAGAAAAAATTCTGAGAATCTTCCCCCAAAGTGTAATAATTAACACCCAACAATTTATACTTGAAACTAATCAGCATCTTTTCTCTAACAAAGTTAATGTCCCAGAGATAAAATATTTTACCAATACAGCCAAATATAGATCTAATTAGCTCTTCATAATTTTTTTGGTTCAAATAAATTATGTATCTTCTCCAAACTTATTAGGTATGGTTTAGATACAATAAAATTGACTCATTCTAAGAATATAGTTTGATAAATTTCAGCAATTGTATAAAATGGTGTAACCTTCACCAAAATGACATAAAATTTTTCCTTTGATGATTTGCCATCAATCTCCTCTCCTTTGCCTTTTAATAAATTTAATAATTATGTATAAATGGAATAACAGTATGTAGTCTTTGGGTTTGACTGCTTTCACATAGCATAATATTGTTGAAATTCAGCAATATTGTTACTGCATCAATAGTTCATTCTTTTGTATTACTGAGAAGTGTTCCATAATATGTGTAAACAGAGTTTGTTTTGTTTATCCCTTCACTATTTGATAAATTAATTAATGAATTAACTAATTCCAGTTCTTAACAATGATAAATATTGCTTCTATGAGCTTTCACATAAAAGTCTTTGTGTTGAAATAGGCTTTCATTTCTCTTTGAAAATGTCCTAAGAGTGTGCAAGCTAAGTTATATAATAAATAACTGTTTAACATGAAAAGACTCTGCCAAAGTACTTGAAAAATGACTGTACAGTTTTGCATTCCAAACAGCAATGTGTAAGGATTCTGGTTGCCTCGTAATAAAGTGAAGAGACAACCTACATTTTAGCAGAAAAATTTGAAAATCTTATATTTGATAAGGTTCTAGTATCCAGAATATATAAAGAACTCTTACAACTCAACAGAAGAGACAAATAAGCCAATTAAAAAATGGGCAGAGAACTTGTATAGATATTTTTTCAAAGAGAAAAATACAAATAGCCAACAAGAACATGAAAAGATTCTCAGCATCGTTAATCATTAGTGAAGTGAAAATCAAAATGACAGCGAGATACTACTTCACATCCACTCGAGTAGCTATTTAATAAAAATGATAATTGAAATGGAAAATTACAAATGTGGCAAAGATGTGCAGCAATTGATTGCAACCCTTGTATATTCCTGGGGTTGGGGGAGTTTATCAGTATAAAATGGTGCAAGCATTGTTGAAACAATTTAGCTGGGTTTTTTTTAAATGGATGAATAAACATAGTATTACATCTAACTCTGCAATTCCACAATTAATATATATATAAATAATTAAAAATGAGTACTTGAACAAATACTTGTACACGCATGTTCACAGTAGCACTATTCATTATAGCCAAAAGATGAAAAAATCCAAACTTCATCAACAGATGAATGGATAAAGAAAATGTGCTACATGCATAAAATGGAATATTATTCAGTGTAAAAAGGAAAGTAGCACTGATACATGCAAGAATGTAAATGAATGCTGAAAACATTTGCTAATCTCAAAAAAAAGACATAAGAGAGCACATATCATATTATTATATCTGTATCCAAAATAGATAAATATGTAGAAACAGAACACTGAGTAGTTGTTGTCAGAAGGTGGGGAAAGAGGAATGGGTGAGTGACTGCTTAATGGATAAGGGTTTTCAGGCACCTGGGTGGCTCAGTCAGGTTAAGCATCTGCCTTCAGCTAAGGTTAAGATCCCTGGGGTCCTGGGATGGAGCCCCACACTGGGCTCCCTGCTCAGAGGGGCATCTGCTTCTCCCTCTCCCCTTCTCCCCTGCTCCTGATCTCTCTCCCTCATGCTCTCCTCTCAAATAAATAAAGCCTTGTAAAAAATGGGTAAGGATTTTCTCTGGAGGTGATGAAAAAGTTTGGGAACTTGATAGAGGAGGTGATTGTGCAATATTGTGAATGTACTAAATGCCACCGAAGTGTGTACTTCACACTTGGTAGCTGGATTTGTTCACAGAGCGATGGTCTCACGGTTTACCACAGCAAGAGAGGGCAAACTCAAATGCTCAAGAACATTTGGATCCTGTGCTGCGTTATGTTTGCTAACATCCTATTGGAAAAAGCAAGCCACTTGACCAGCCTACATTCAAGAAGTGAAGAACTGTTCTAAAAAAAAGATTCACAACAGCTGTGTTTTTGGTTTTGAAGGGGAAAAAACACTTTATCAATATTATAAAGTAAAAACATAGTGAAATGGAAAGAAGAGAAGAAAACTCTATGCATAGATGAGGGCAATAGTAAGCAGTAAAAGAGAATAAGACAAAGTTAATCTCATCGTGTACTTAGGACATCCAACCTCTTTAGCTGGGGAAGCTGGGTGTACACAGCCAGGCTGGAGTCCCAGGAAAGAGGCCTGGGTGGAACGTCCTCCCCTCCGGTGAGACTTCCAACTGACCATCCCCAAAAGGGCCATATTTATAGGGCAAATGGTCTGAAGTTAAACATGTGTTTAACTTGTGTTAAAGTTAACTTGTGTTCGCCTATGTGCCGTTTGGAGGGAGCTGCATTCCTGTGTTATCATATCTTTACATCTTCAAGGAGCCTGGACTAGATGTGCTCACCTCCCCGCTCCTGGATTCCATTCCAGGAGCAGGGGATGGGGTGGCCAGCCCAGCCTGAAGCCAGAGGGGATGCAAGGCAAATTTTATAGCTGTTGGTGTCCAGACCGGAAGGGCCAGTTCTGACCTGGAGGCCAGCTAATGTCCACTAACCAGGCTCCCAAGGTCACTCACACAGCGTGAGTCTCACAAACAGCATTGCTTTAGCCTGCCTGCCTACATGCAGGTCTGGGTGGTCGGTTATGTAGAACAAATCACAGAAACCTCCATCATACAAGAACTAGATGCCATATCTTGATGGAAGAAACTGTAAGTTCACTTTGCAAAGGGGCATGAATGTGAGGAAGCTTTGTAACCATTTTTTAAATTTCACCCACTGGTTCCCCAAAAATAAAAATCATAATTGCAATACAAATAAAATAAATGTTCATAGCATAACATAAAGAGAACTTGAATAACTATGTCTTACACCTAAAACTAATGAAACTTTGTATGTCAACTATACTCAATTTTTAAAAATGCAATGCTGTTAAGTAAATGTCTATAATAATAATATCTCCTATTTATATATTACTCTACAGATTACACACAACCAAAATGGACGAATAATTATGTTATTTGAGCAACTTTATTTGCACATATTATATATGAACAAATCAAACAAATAGAATCTCCTCTTAATTTAAGCAGTTTCCTCAAGCCAACTCAGTACTAATCTCATTTCTCTTTTCTGCACATCATATATACCTAACCATATGGCAGTGGATCAATAAACTCTGGAAAATAATCAGAAGCTGGGTTGACAATATAGTAGTTGTGATGGTTAATTTTATCTCTCAACTGGGCCACATGGAGCACAGATTCAACATTATTTCTGTTTGTGTCTGTAAGAGTGTTTCCAAATGAGATTAGCATTTGAACTGGTGGACTCAGTAATGGAAATTACTGAGGGCATATCTATAGGGGATTATAGGGGACATCTATAGAAATTATAGGTGATATCTATAGAAATGAGCCCCCAGCATGGGTGGGCAGCATCAAATTCCTTGAGGGCCTGAATAGAACAGAAAGGAAGGGAAAGGATCCTGCTTCCAGCCTGCTTACTCTTACTTGCAGGGACAATGGTCTTCTGTCTTTGTCCTGGGATTTATACCATGAATTCTGTACACCCCAATTCTCAGACCTTCTGACTCACGCTAGAATTACACCACCAGATTAGATTTCCTGGATCTCTAGTTTGCAGATAGCAGATCCTGAGGTTTATATATATATAAATGGAGAGAGCGTATATCCCCATATATACATATCACATTTATTATATTTATCAAATACCAAATATATCATATATCTCCTATTTGTTCTATTTCTCTGGAAAACCTTGACTAATCACAGTGGTTGAGGTCATCACTGCCTCTTAGTTTATGGAGGACAAAAATTGTTCTTAGTAGCTCTACAAATGAGAACTGAAGCACCTGAGAATTAACTAACTCCTCAGATATTTTAGTATTTAATGGGTGGAACAGTTTCCTGAGAAACCATGTGTGTAAGCCAGTTTATCTTTCTCTCCCAGATTTTTTTTATGCTTTGAGTTTTAAAAAATTTTTCCAGACTTTTGCAACCTGAGTGAAGGTGGCATTTCCTGGAACCTAGTTTATTTTCAGAGATCTACTTTCAATCTTGCATTGAATAGCAGATTTTTGGGGGGTTTTATTGCTGTTGTTTTAATTTTGCATGGTTTTTGTTTGTTTGGTTTCTGTTTTTTGTTTTGTTCTCATTTGCTTTGCCTTTTTGTTTGTTTGTTTTGCTTTCCCCAAAAGCATTTTAGTGAGTTCTGATAGGATTATTCATTGTTTAGAAAATTCAGCCCTAATGAGGGGATATCTATAGAAATGAGCCCCCAAATACCTCCCTCTATGATTTCATGTCCACTTTTGTTTTCTCCAAGCGCTCAGTGGAAAACAATAGGATTGTTGCGGAAAGAGGCTGAGTGACTTATATATATACATATATTTTTTTTAAAGATTTTATTTATTTATTTGAGAGAGAGAATGAGAGATAGAGAGCATGAGAGGGAAGAGGGTCAGAGGGAGAAGCAGACTCCCCGCTGAGCAGGGAGCCCCATGCGGGACTCGATCCCATGACCCCAGGATCATGACCTGAGCCAAAGGCAGTCGCTTAACCAACTGAGCCACCCAGGCGCCCCGAGTGACTTATATTTTATTTTCCATCTTCCTCACAGGGATCTTTGAATAAGTGTGCAAATGACAACAAACAAGTAATATTTTTAAAATCTCATAATTGTAGATCTTTGTAGAGTATTCTATTACAAACTATGCTCTGTAGAACTCTTTGCCACCGACTTTATATGGAGTACTCTACAAAGGTCTACAATTTATATATATATATATATATAAATCCTTGAGCATCCAGTCAAATGGTTAGTCTGTGCCCATATATAGACGTATAGCCACATCTCTTGCTGCCAGGTGAACTGGGGAGACCCTGAGTCCTGAGGCTTCTTCCCAGCCTGTGTTCAGGATATCACCTGAGGCTTTTGGTCTTATTGCAAGAAAGGATTCAAGGACAGACCAGACACAAGGGTTGAGTGGTGCAAGTAGGGAAGTTTACTAAAGTGAGAGTACACTCTGAAGATGTGAGAGTGGGTGAGCTAAAAGGAGAGCTGTGCCCGGGATTTGGGTCTCTAACTCTTATTGACAGTCATTAACTAGCCTGTGGCATCTTTATTACTCTGGGATTTTTTGGGAGCAGGGTTTCCCGCCATTTTTACCTTACTTGGCCAGAGTCTCTGGCCTTCTTTCTTTTGGGCCTGTCTCATTTGTTCCAGCTTCTTGTGGCTTTGTTTTTGGAGTGTTGCCAGGATGGGTCTCTATCTCCCCCCACCCCCGACACCATAGTGGGCCATGACTTTCTCATTGCTGGCCTCCAGGCAGCCTTTTAAAGTCTAACTGTCTACTCTAACACTTTTATCCATTTTACTCTGCATGAAGATTTGAATTTTCTCCCACTATATTCTAAACATGGCTGCTATCCCATCATATGGTGAAGAAAGAATGTAGAACTGTAATTGCTAGACCATAGGATTGGACATTTTCAAATTTGCTAGTAATTGCCAAAATGTGGATTCAATTTATAGTTACTCTGCATCCTATACAGCTTCTACTGTGTTGGAAATTATAATACTTACCTATCTTATAGTTGTGAAATGGCATCTCATTGTAAATTTGGTTTGTGCTTTCTCAGTATTAATACGTTTCAGTGACTTTTTCAAACAGTAATAAGCAATTTGTTTTTTCTCTTCTGTGAAATGTCATATTAATCATTGTGCTTTTGTTTGATTATATATCTTATTTATTAAAAGAATTTTTTTCATATGTTTTGCATGTTAATCTTTTAAAGTTATAGGTATGAATACTTTCACCCATATTCCAGTGTGTGACTTGACTTCTGATCAACATAAGCTCTTATTTGAATAAATCGTTTGTTTCTTTCATCATTTGCACTGTCTTGTTGAAGAAATTCTTTCTTACTCTGCAATCATAAAGATATTCCCCCATATTACCTTCTAAATGTTTTATAGATTTGAATTTTATACTTAAGACTTTAATCCACCTGGAATTGATTTTTGAGTATGGTATGATGTAGGGTTTCAATTTCATTCTTTCCATATTGTTAACCACTTGTTCCAGAATCATTTATTGAATGCTTAGGCTACCTCAGAACCTGCAGTGCCCTCTTTCACAATTCAAGTTCCCATACTTACCAGAACCAGGGAATGATTTTAGAATATTCGTTTTGTTTCATTGAACTATCTATTTGTGCATACTAGAAAAAGATTATACAATCTTCACCACTAATTTTTTATGATGACTATTATTAATAACCACAAGGAAAGTCTAGCCATCATGTTCTTCAGGAGAATGACAAATATTCCCGACTTTGCTTTTCTGGATAAAATTTAGATTCGTTTTTTCATTTCTTTAGTAATCCTTGCTGTGTTTCTGTGTGAAATTTCAATGAATCAAAAGATATTTTTCACAGAACACACATTTAATAATATTGACACTTATAATCCAGAAATGGCATATTTCTGCATTTGTAATTTTTTAATGACTGTATTTTCCATGATAATTTTGTGATTATTGAGTTACACTTTTTTATACATATTTAGTTATAGTTTTTGTAGGGTTAGGATATATATATTCTAACAAACACATTTATATACAATGTAGGTGGGTATGTATCTATCTAAATATGTTTCTCAAATGGTATTTTATACTTTACTAATTATTGTTGACATATAGAATTGTAAACCTACACAGTCTACTTTTAATTATAGATTTTGTATTCAGCAATACGCTAAACAACCTGATTAGTCCCAGTTTTTTTTTCTTCATAGTTTTTTATGTAGTTTTATTGAATGCAGATAATTAGTATATTTACTTATCTTTTCAATTACTTACATTTTTTAATTCTTTTATTACAATGTACTGGCTAAACTTTGAGCCAAAACATAAATATGGGTGGTGATTTAATGGATTCTCTCCTTTTTCAAAATCTTAAGAATATGCTTTGGACATCTCCCTCAAGCATGCTATTATGTAGGGGTTTTATAGATAAACTTTGTTTAACCTTTGTTTCTTAATACTTACTATTATGAAAGGTTGTTGAATTTTAGCAAAACATTTTAATAATCCCAGGTAATAACACTAAAGGTAATGTAGTGATTGTAATAATATATTTTCTAGTGCTGAATTACTACTACATACTTGGAGAAAATCCATATGGTTAAAATATACTATCTTTTTGTATTGTTATTTTGTTAAATAGCTTGTTCAGGATTTTGACATCTGTGTTTGAGTACATTTAATTTTAAATATCTCTTTCCCATAATGTCTTTTAATGGGTTTGATACTAGTTGTGATAGCCTCATAAAGTAATTTGAGAGTAATTTCTCCATCTATTTTACTTACATTTTCAAATTTATTGCCTATCATTGTTCACAATATTCACTTTTCTATTTCATTTCAGTAGCATCTATAGTTATATCCCCTTCTTTGTCCATAAAAGTTGTATGTGTGTCATTTCTTTTTTCCTTTAATCAATTTGACAGGCAGGGGTTTGCCTATGTAATTCCTTTTATCAAGTAACTGAATTTTCACTTATTTTTTATTATTTTTTCCTGTCTACTTTCTGTCAGCATATTCTGCCTTAAGCATTTGAACTTTGTAATTCATATGTTTAGCTAGTTATCTTTATCCTTTCTTCTCTTAAAATTGATAATTAAGGTGATAAAACGCCTTATATATAAGGTTTCAACTGCATCCCACAAGTTGTGATACCTATTGTGATTTTTAGCATTAATTTATAAGTCAGTTACAAACATTGCTATCATTTATTTCTAAATCAATTACAGTGAATGTGAAAATATTTTGCTATCATGGTGGGCATGTCTACTTCACTCAACAAACATTTATAGTGCCTATAATGGACTGGCTTATGGGCTATAACAGTGAGCCAACTTTGGAAGACAATAATCCCTGCACTTATGGATTATTATGATGAAGGGAGATATGAAATAAAAATACTACAAGAAATAAAATATATCACTGTTGGAAGATGATACTTTTTAAGAGATAAACAAATAGGCAAGGTGAGTGGGTCAAGCATGCTGGGCAAGAAAATGGGTTGTAATTATAATACTCAGATCAGAACTTGCTGAGGTGATGAGATCTGAGAAGATGACAGATTGAGCCATTTGGTAATATGAGCAAAAGTCATTTCAATCAGATAAAAACAGAGCAAAGGTCCCAAGGCTTGAGTATACCAGGCATATCTGAAGAACAATAAAATGTCCACCATGGCTGAAGTAACAGACAAGATGGACAGTAATAAGGAACTTGGAAGACAAAAGAGGATGGTTGGCCGAAAACATTGGTGCATTTTATTTTAACAGATGATGGCACTAGATGACAAAACAAATGAAAAGCCAACATTGCACCTAGCCAGAATCTCAAAGACAGAATACTTGGGGAAATATAGAAAAAAATGCCCACTTGCAAGAAATTCCCGGAACTCCAAAGTTTTAGCAATACAAAGTCTTTGTTGTTGTTGTTGTTGTTGTTTTAAGAGGCCTGAAAAGCTCAAATTTTGAGGGCAGAGCTAGAGACAAAGAATTATCCATATTTCTGAGTCTTTTATCCAAATGTTCTTCGTCTTTCTGTCATGACTTTACATACTTAACATCATGTCTTGCCCACAGGCAATCAATATAAATTATTTTATTAAATTATATATTTATTAAATTATTATAAATTATTCTATTAAATCGGCCATTTGTTGAGAATTCCTTGGGAGAGTTGAATTTCTCATTAATGATATGATGCTCTGAAGAGAAATATTACCTAATGCTATCTGAAATAGATGCAAAATCACCCATAAATATTATATTATATAAGCTAATTCTCGCTAATAGTCTAAAAACAACTCAAAAGACTAATAGTTCTTAGCTTTAGATTTCTCATTTTTTTAAAGATTTATTTATTTATTTATTTGACAGAGAGATAGAGAGAAGCACAAGTAGGCAGAGAGGCAGGCAGAGGGAGAGGGAGAAGCAGGCTCTCCGCTGAGCAAGGAGCCCGATGCGGGACTCCATCCCAGGACCCTGGGATCATGACCTGAGCCGGCAGCAGCCGCTTAACTGACTGAGCCACCCAGGCACCTCTAGATTTCTGGTTTTTAATTGGAACTTAAGTGATTTTAGAAGCTAACTGACAAAACTGTTTAGAGGGTCACTTAAATAATATGAAGCGTTTTATAATTACTTATTACCATGTTATTTTTTAAGTGTTGGCAATATTTTTGTATAAAAACAATTTAAAGTATATTTGAATCTGATCACCCTTTCAGCACCAATGTATGAGATGTCTAGAGCTTTATTGATATTACTTACCAGATAATCACAGAATTTGTAGCACTACCTTTTTCAGTTTTCATTTCAGATAATTACTGTGGTAATTTTTAAATAAAAAAAGTCTCCAATTTTGATTTTATATCATTAAAAAAACATTGTATAAAGACAGAGCATGTTGCATGCACATTTGAATACAGGATTTGAAAATGAAGAGCTGCAACACTGATATGAAATCATGACTAGAAAAAAAGGATTGAACTAAAAATTGAATTGAGGAGTCTTTCAAGTACTCATTATTTTCCATGATATGTTCTCACAGTTTAGTCTGTATCCAACTAACTGCTAGGACCAGATTCTTAAATTTGCTTGCCTTTGGATTTCTAGTTAGATTCTATTGAAGGGAGGCACTGGCCAGAGATTGCAAAACAGACAAAATTGACCCCAATCCCTCTTCACCTACACACCCCTGTCCTTCCTCCCCACACAGTCTAACTTTTTGATGTGGCTCTTTTCTTTACCCATAGCTAACTTTCCTCTCCTGAGGCCCCTTTCCTGGCTACAGTGCTTGTCAGATAATAGTAACACCACTCCCTCTTCTTGCCCCTATAAACTTGGGGGACTAAAAATTTCCTGATCCCATCAGTTTTGATTTTCTGAACTCTGTCCACATCTCTGTTAAAAGATCTCTTCTATTAAACCTTTAAATGTCCCATCTATTTCCCATCAGTATCTTGACTGATAACTTGGATCAGTGATTCTCTAAATATGGCTGCTATTTGCAACACTTGAGAAGCTTTGAAATAATGCATATCTTAAAATATATATCACATCTTACTCCCAGACCAATTAAATCGGAATCTCTAGAACTACTGGTACATAGATATATTTTTAAAGTTTCTCCATGCACTATCAGGATGGAAAAAAGTTGCTCTGAATCCTGGAGTCTCAAGCAGACACAGATCCTTTGTGTACTAACTCTAAAAAGAAAACTGAAATCAAATGCTCCTTCTCCTGTCACTCATTTTAAAAAGGAGCTTCTTTATTGACACTTTGAGCAAATATAAATGTGCAAATTGATTATCAATAGGTATACAGGGGATAAGATTATAAGGATACATAAGCAATATTTGGCCTCATCTATCATGAAATATTATAGCTAATTATTGGAATGATGAAATTTTGCAGATTCTATGCCACATAAAGTAGAATAGATACAACAATGCTGTATGTGGTATTAAGCACTCGAACGTGTTTTTATGAATGATTGAAATCTAAAAGGCATGTGAGTATTAAAGATGTCAGTCACTATGGAGCACCTTATTTATTAAGTTAATTTGCTTGATTATGCTCAGAAATATATCAAAACATAACATACAGATGGTGTTTGGTCCTGAATATCATTTTAACAGCAAATGTCCCTGAGCCCCTCGCCCTTTAAATTCACAATTTCCATGCTCAATCATGTACACAGATATTATGTATGTATCTATTAATGCAGTATTACATTCATGTTTGTGTTGAACATGTGTTTTGCTATGACACTTCCCTTTCTTTTTTTATCTATCAGTGTTGATAGTATGATTTTGTATTATATGCTCCTTGAGGATAAAACTATGCTTATTTTTGTTGCTCTGCATATCGCTTTGCAGTGTGTGAAATACATGAAATGCAAATATCAGTTACTTATCAAGCTTTTTTTAACTGAATTATTTCTTCCATATCTGGAGTGAAATAAATATAATGGTCAATATATGTATGTTTATTATCGGTATATATATATAGTATATATCATATAAATATATGTATATATCATATGTATATAATATATACACATATTAGCATAATATATAGCATAATATGTGTTAATTAGCATAATATATATTATATGCAGCATTAATGCATGTTTTTATATAATATAGATTAACAATAATTAACATTAGCAATAAATATATATATTTTAAGTACACAAACCATAAAAATACATCCTACAAAGAAGTATCTTTGAATAAAATAGTAATTAAATTACCAATTTTTATTTGCAGTATTTTAAAATTTCATGAAAGACTGTAGCAACAGTGAATTAGAAGTGCCCTTCAGAGAGTCTAGTATGTTCTAATGCCTGAAGTTTCATATTATAGTCAAATGTCCTAAGAATCAAAAAAGATTCGTCCCCTGAAAAATATTTCAGAAAAAAACCCAGCATGTAGGTGGGATCTTTTCTGGCTGGTTCAAAATTAAATTTTCATGTTTACAAAAGTGCTTTAAACATAAAAATGAAATGTTTGCTGAAAGATTGATAGAATGAAAGAATGAATGGATGGATGGATAGATTAATTAATCAAGAGAATGTATATACATGACACTAAAATTCAGGGCAGCATTTAGGGCTATAGACACAAGTGTGAGTTAGAGACATATAGATAGAAAAATTCATATTTCCATCCAGGATGAGATTACCAGGATACAGGGTATAAAAAGTGCGAAATCACAAAAAGAGAGAGAGAGAGAGAGAGAACAAGCCCAGGAAAAAGCAATCTCTGTGACAAACTACATTTAGAAGTTAAGAAAAGCAATAGAACCAAAAAAAACTGAACTCAGAAGGAGACCTCGGTAGGCAGGAGGAAAACCAGAGATCAATAAATATTGCATAAGTCCAGAGAAGTTAGGGTTTCAAGAAGGAAGAGCTGCTCAATATTTTGAATGCTTCTGAGAGAGCATGTAAGGCAAGGAGAGACTCAGGACCATTATTCTTCAAAACAGGGAGGTCAGTGGTGATGGATACATGAACAGCTTCAAAAGAGTGCCAGCACAGATGTTAGCACAAAAAAGAAATTCAGAAAGTTAAAATGGATTATAGTAAACTGTTTGAGTTTTTGTGTGAAAAACAACAAAAAATAGGTCAAGTATCTGAAGGCAGATACAGTCAAGAGAAGTCAAGAAAGAGAGTTGTAAGTAATAGTTATGTCTTAGTTTCACAATAATTATGCATTTTAAGTCAAATAAACTGGGAAGTAGTTAATGTTATTTCATCTATATTAATCAATCAATGACATTAAATTCCTCTCCATTGTTATGAAAAGGGAACTGAGAAGTGAATAGGTGGTGAAAAATGTTAGTTATGAATATAGATAAAATGGAAGAACAAACAATAGCATCACTTCACATACATAAGTTAAGGGATACAGTGAACCCTTTCAGTTTATTATTTTGCATAGTGAGTATTAAAAGGCATGGAAGCAACATAGTAATGAATTAATCCAAAATTCTATGACTAATCTAAAAATATTTTGGGGTGTCAAGCTTTTCAGCTCAGTGCATACAGTGAGCACCCAATGAATGTTGACTATTATTATTATTTCCAGGCCCATGAATGTATTTTACATATAATAGGCACTAACAGAGTTTTCTTAATTGAACAAGCAATGAATGAATGAATGACATCAGACCTGAAATCTCAACCCAGGAATCATTAAAACATTAGACACCAAAGGTGAAGGTAGTGTTTCTTTCTTGAAGATCCATGTCAGTGTGTCCATTTTCCTGGGAGCAGCACCAAAGGTCTTTGTTGCTTAAAGTGGTGATTCTGAGTTGGGCACAAAATCAAGAATATCATAATTTTACTCGATCAGTTCTTTGATACCTAGTTCAGGACCAAGAAGGAATGTGTGCTTATGATAATTACAATAAAACGAAATCTTAATGAAAACAAGAGATGGAGGGAGTATAGCTTTTTGGCAAGAAAAGGGGTATAGAGCTGAGCTTAGGGATCTAGTAAGGAGAGGGTGATTGTGTAGGTGGCTTTGGTTTTGAATATAGCTGGGATTCTGGGATATAGACATAAATACCTTTAGGAAAGATTGCATAAAATTTAGCCACCAAAAAAATGTAAGTGCTTATTTATCTTTGTGACAGTTCTTTTTTAAAGGATATTTTACATTGTCATTTCTATCTATAATCTAAATATGACTGATCATAAATAGTAAACAATATCTGGTTAAAAATGCATTTCAACTTCTAGAAAAAATGTATCTTACAATATACTCTCCTTGCTTTCTTGTAAATATGAGTTTAGTGATTCATGATAAGATTGCCTGGATTTAACTCCAATAAGTTTAACTTTAAACCCATGAGGAGTTTTTTTTTTGTTTTGTTTTGTTTTGTTTTTTTTTTAGATTTTTATTTATTTATTCATGAGCCATGGGGAGTTTTAAGTACAGAATGAACACCATAATTCTCCAATGATTATAAACTGTTAAGGAATGTTGATGCTGTCTTGAGATTTTTGATACTGTGACAAGCAATTAAGAATGGATTTTTAAGAATAAATTTTGTCAAAAGTGTGAGTTTGGAAAAAATAGTTCTTCACGTAATTAAAAAGATGAATCCTGGCAGGGGTGCAGAGGAGGGCTTGCATTAAACAATGGATATAGGGATGCCTGGGTGGCTCAGGCAGTTAAGTGTCTGCCTTTGGCTCAGGTCATGATCCCAGGGTCCTGGAATCAAGTCCCGCATGGGACTCCTTGCTCAGTGGGGAGCCTGCTTCTCCCTCTGCCTACAACTCCCCCTGCTTCTGTGTGCTCTCTCTCTCTTTCTCATTGACAAATAAATAAATAAAATCTTAAAAAAACCCAACTGATATCAATGGTAGTTAAGAAACTTTAAATACAAACCTACTTTTACTACTTACAGAATATATTTGGTAGATTCACCTGAGAATATAAAACTGGTGAATTTCCCTCTGAGCTTATCCTTGAACAACAAAAAAGAAGTGAATTTCCATTTCCACAGAGACATTACAAAATCTTGTTGTTATTTCCTTTTCTTTTTCTTATCATAGCAAATTATTCTTTGATCTTAACTGCATAATATCTTTGTGATTGTCATTAGTTCTTTTTCAAATGTGCCTCTCCACACACGGGTAATTGAGTCTAAATATTTGGAATCAGTTTGCACATATAAACTCCGTCAAAATACCTCTAGGAGTTAGTAAAGAAATTGCATCTGCTCTAAATTAGCGAGAAAAAGCACTATCTTACTGCTATCATTGGGTAGCTCACAGAGATACAGGCATAAACTATTTCTAAGTAAATAAGAGATTCAGGACACACAATACTGTTACAGGGTATGACATTGGATGACATTTGCTAGTGGTTTTCTTTTTAAGAGCTATAAAGTCAGTTAAGGTTTGGTAAATGATACTTGTCTCACACTGGGAAAATGTATATTCCCTCACACTACTGTTCCTCATGTAGTGTTCATATAATTTAAATGGAAATTGCTGTTAAAAAACATCCTACATTATCTAGTGCATCTGGCCCTTCTTTTTATTGTTGTTATTGTTCTTATTCCTGCTTCTGTTCTTGTTATTTGGGGGAGAGGATGACTGCTGTTTGCTTGTTTGTTTAATTATGTCACTACATTTTGAAATATGTTTTAGGAAAACATTTCAGAAATGAAATTGGAATAATACAAATATTAATTATGGATCTTATATTTTACTTACATGAAAAAGCTTATACTATTATACTGTAAATATCTGAATACTTAATTATGTGGCAGAATATCAATGGATTATTTTAGTGTTATAGTCATCAGCCATATAAGATACTATGCGAACCTCTTTTTAAATAATATTTATGTAAAATGGAACTAGAATTATTTCAGTTATGGTATTTAAAAATAAAATCCACTGTAAACAATATATTAGGATTTTTTAAATCTATTAAAACTTTACAAAATAAATTAACATCTTGGACACATATTGAAGAAGGAAACACCCAAAGACAAAATACGTCTATTTTTACAGGAACGGATAAATCTCTTTCATCTTCATGAAATTTCTTTAATTTCTCATAAACAGTCTGGCGCCCTTTAACTACCGCTTTTCCTGTGTAGTTTCATATCTCACCTTTGGGGTGTTGACACCTTATTTTGAGTCAGCAGATGTTCATTTGATTTTCCTTCCCTATCCAAGCGCTCCATCTTCCTCCTTTATAATGTAAAGACCCAGCTCATTCTTCACCTGTCATATTACGTTATTCCCTGCCCTCTACTTCTCCCTATCTCTGAATCGCAGCGCCCTAATTGTTTCCTGCCTATCATGCTGTCCTAATTTTTAGCAGCTTATTTTACTGCCCTGCTTCTTTGGATCTGAATCCTTTTGTCCTTCATCCATCTTTTCATTTGAATGTGTAGGTGCATGGACAAATTTATTCCGGGATCAGAAATTGAAAAGAGCATGCAGTGTTTACAAGGACACAAGAAAATATAAGATGATGTGTACCTTTCTTCTACTTTTATTCTCAGCATGTTTTCAATTTTACTATTTAAGTAAAATGCACTAAATTTATACAGCTCTCAAATAAAATACAGTACCTTTAGAAATATTTAGAATATTAACGGAAAGTGTGAAACACAAAGGAAAAAGGATGTGCTTTTTAATTATTTTATTGATCAGGAGGCCACAGTGTCAAAAATTAATTCACTATGTATGTTTTCCGTTCTCTCTCAAGGCAACCTCTAGCCAACTGAATTTATTTTATTTTATTTTTTTTAATATTTTATTTATTAGACAGAGAGAGACACAGCGAGAGGGAACACAAGCAGGGGGAGTGGGAGAGGGAGAAGCAGGCTCCCCGTGGAGCAGGGAACCCGATGTGGGGCTCGATCCCAGGACCCTGGGATCATGACCTGAGCCGAAGGCAGACACTATATGACTGAGCCACCCAGGCGCCCCTAGCCAACTGAATTTAAAAGGAATGAAGACCATTTTAAAGAGTTCAAGAGTATGCTTTTCAAAACAAAACAAAGAAAAAAAGACAAAAAAATATCCAAACCAGACTCTTAAATATAGAGAACCAACTGGTGGTTCTAGAGGGGAGGTAGATAGGGGGATGGGTGAAACAGGTGAAGGGAATTAAGAGTGCACTTGTCTTCATGAGCACTGAGTGAGGTATGGGTTGTCGAGTCACTATACTGTTCACCTGAAACTAATATAGCAATGCATGTTAATTATACTAGAATTAAAAAAAATAAAGAATATGTTTTTCAGAAGATATTTATAGAGATATTAACATACTAATATGATATTATTATATTATTATTATATAGATATTCACATAGTGGTAAGGTAACTTCTGACAAAGAGTAATAAATAACTAGTCAATTTAAATTTTAGAATTTCAGATGTGATTCAAGCTAGTGGTTATTTGATCACAAATAAGAAACTTATCTTCCTAAGCAGGAAAATGAGTTACAAAAGTTACAAGAGAAACTTACCAGAAAAACTAAGGCTTTAGGGCCTCCTGAATTCAGAATGTGTTCTTTGCAATTAAGTATGTGGTTGGATGATTCATCAGTTGTGTATAACACCCAGTGCTCATCACATTGAACACTACATCTGAAACTAATGATGTACTATGTGTTGGTTAATTGAATTTAAATTAAAAAAAAGGTATGTGGTTGGACTTTATTCCCCTATCTCTGTGATTCACATTCAAGAAAATAAACAATAAAGTCAATGGGGATATTTTGTTTGGTTCCATATTAAATTTTAATGTCAGAGTTGATATTTTTTGAGCGGTGATTTACTCAATGAAGTCATTAGGAATATACTGACATGATCTTACCTCATATTCCAGACCATGTGTGTGTAAACTTTATCTGTAGAGAGCCAGATGGTATATATTTTAAGCTTTGCGATCTGAAGAGAAAGGCTATACACTTTCTACTGCAATTACTCAACCAAGCCATTGTGGAACTAAAGCAGCCATACACAATACCTAAACTTATGAGCATGCCTGTGTTCTAATTTTATTTATGGACACTCAGATTTCAATTTCCTATCATTTGCATGTGTTACAAAATATTATTCTCCTTTTCAAAAAAATCTGCATTAAAAAATGTAAAAATCATTCTTAGGTCATGGACCATAGAAAAGTAGTTCATGGATCAGATTGGTCAAACCAATGCTCTTCCCTGAGTGAAAGACAGGAATAACGTTGGTGAACATTGGAGTATGGTTGGAAAACTCAGTGGCATTTTCCATTAAAAAATGTAATCCTTAAAAACAAACTTCAAAACTGATTTTATTCTTCAAAGTGTGCTGTGGTGTGGATAAGGGAGACTCACTCACTGATCATGCATGATGTGCCAGACACTCTTTTGATACATTGCAGGCATGTGAGCTGATGTCATACCCACAACTGGGAGATGGGAATTGAGAATAACAGGGCTAATAGGAAAGAGGTTACTAACTTAGCCAGGAACACTCAACTATTAGGTGGCTGAACTGAGGGTTGTAATCCAAGTCTGTTGGAATCGGAGATTCAATCCACTTACTATATTCAAAGTTAATATTAAGTAAAGAAAATGTACGCAGTTTGACTCTCAAGTAATATATAATTGTTCCTCAAAAAAAATCTGAGATCGATCAGTGGTGACAGCATTTCAGATACCACTATACAGAAAAGCCTCCTGAGACTGTCCCCTGAAAAGCAGACATAAGCTTGGGGAAAAGGCTGAAAGGACAAACTTAGCCAAATCTACTCAATAAAATCTGACTTGCCCTTTTATGTTGAAGCATCTAAAGGCCACAGGGTGGTCTGAGTTCGAAACCGCTGCTTATCCCACATGAAAAGCAGTCTTTAGGAATGGAGGAATCCTTTGCTTTTCTACAAGGTCTTGTTTATGAATGCAGAGAACCGCTGTTCTAGGAAACCGGCAAAAACTTACATTTCTTTAGTTTTGCTGGCTCTGCAAAACAGTGCGCACAGCTGTACTCAAACCCATTAGCTCAACCTTTCAGAAAATTCGCAGAAATTGCTTAGAGGTACATAGGCTGACAGTTGCTGTGTGTTTTGAGAGCTTTACCTGTCAGAAGCCAGCTCAGCATTCTTTTGCTTAATTGGTCTGTAGAGACTGGTCATTTTAGAGACAGAATTTCCACACCTCAGAGAGAATGACATCTACTTTAGCCCATAATCAGCTAATTTAAAGAATGGGAATACCACCAGCTCCAGGGGACCTTACCCTCCACTCTATGTTGAGATGGGGTGAGGGAGCTGCAGAAAGCACACCAAGCAATGTAAAATTGAAGGGAAATTGGGAATAGAGAAAAACAGTGCTCAAAATACATGAAGCCTATTTCTTCAAAATCCAGCCATACAGTCACCTCCAAGCACATCAACATTGTAAAGTTTAAAACTGAATACAAATAACGCAACATATGTTAAGAAAAAAGAAAAAGAAGAAGATAGCAGGAGAGGAAGAATGAAGGGGAGTAAGTCAGAGGGGGAGACGAACCAGGAGAGATGATGGACTCTGAAAAACAAACTGAGGTTTCTGGAGGGGAGGAGGGTGGGGGGATGGGTTAGCCTGGTGATGGGTATTGAGGAGGGCACGTTCTGCATGGAGCACTGGGTGTTATGAACAAACAATGAATCATGGAACAGTACAGCAAAACAAATTATGTAATATATGGTGATTAACATAACAATAAAAATAAAAAAAACTGAATATCTGATTTTGATTAAAGACTACTGAATTGTGGTATCTCACATTTAGTTATAGCACTGTGCATCACATAGGGTGATTTTCCTAAGATCAGTGGTTTTAAGTTGGGGAAAATGATCAGAAGGGTAGAGTAAATTGGACCTTAAATCATTCAGATGTGCCAGATGATGCTCTAAGGAGTAGAGAAGGGAAATGCATACCCACTTCCAAGCAGTTTACTAAGGAGGGAGCTTTGCCCCATGTTAGAAGATTTGGCAATGGTGCATACAGATCCTGAGTCAGGTCCTTGTTATGCCATCTTCTAACATTGCACCTTTGGGCAGCTTACTTCACCTCTCTGTGTTCCTATATCTTTAATCTAAACCTCAAACTCGAGTGAATTGTCTTTTATGACAAAATACAGTTAAAAATCCTCATCTCCAATCTTAACTGTCTACTTTTTAAGTTAAGATTTTTATTTTTGATAAACTTGATAAAAATGCATCTACAAGAGTTCATAGCCATGGATCAAACTACAGCTAGTTGGTGAATATGAAGGGGAAAAAAAGCTTAGCAAATTACATTAAATAGTATAGTCTGAATGATTTAAAATATAACATTTAAATATTACTATTTTGAATTTAACAGTAAAAGATAGTCCTTAAAGCATTCTGGTGGCAAATCAGTAAGAATACGTTAAGATGATGAATGATCAATCATAATTTCTCTTAAAAATTATAAAATGTTCCAAAATATTTATATATATAATGTTCCTATCAAGCACTATGTGATTATTAAAGTCCATAAAATATATATAATTCTATTTTATTTTATAGTGAACACTCTTTTTGAAAAATAAAACCAGTAAAAATGGTAAATTTTCACAAAGGAAAAAAATATCAACAAGAATTGTATAAAATAAATGGCTGTTTGTTTTTTTCAATTCTCACTTTAGAAAATATTATGAAAGCAAGTTAAAATGCCAAAAAGATACTCAGAGAGAGAAGTCCTTATCGTTTGAGACAGGACCATTAAAAATTGAAGCAGCCAGATATATTTATAAAATATATAGCATGTAAGAGAATAATGATGGACATCATTCCAGATGGATCATATGGCAAAAACTATTGCAATATAATATAGAAAATATGAAATGGAAAAATCAGGACATGCTCTATTAAGATATACATGTGAGTATTAAAAAGGGAGAATATCTGGAATATTGTTTTATTGGCTTACAAATTTAATTATATTTCATCATGTGTATAATAAGAATGGTTGAGAGTTAAAAAATAATATTCTATAGTTTGATATAAATTATTATGAACAATATGTTTATAGTTCTTTAAGTGATGCAGAATGGCCTGATATTATCAGATACAAAATAACGTAACAATACTATAAAATAATGATTTTATTGTATATAACAGCACTATAAAATAATGATTTTAAGAAAAAGGGTTTTTATATTTATTTAGTAATCTTTAAATATTTAGACACACCTATGGCAAAAAAGTCCTATCAAAGCAAAAATCGTTCAGGACAAAGTTAAACAGGCAAGGAAGACTTTATTCAAGCTATTGTAATGTGGTTGAGGGGGGAATCAGCCCATTTATTTGTGCTAACAGGCCTTATCCAAAGAAAAAGTAAACTTTCTTAAGATTGTTTCACAACTTGGATTGCAGCACCCACGGAAGTTAGGCTCCTACTCTCCCACACAGACTGGGAGATAGGGTACCATCTTCCTTGATTACATTTCTAACGGATGGCTCAGAGGACCTTGAGAAAAACAGTTCTGGGTTGTAAAACTGCCAAGAGGCTTTTAAAAAGTTTTAAACCTCAAAGGGACAGAGAATTTTGCAACTACAAGTTTTCTAAAGTAAATGCTCCAAGGAAAGGGAGGTCAGAGCCTGGGAGACAGGAAGAAGGCTCTCTAAAGTTTAGTCAAGTTGAACAGAACCTTAAGGCTTCTTAGTGTGTCCAGATACTAAGGAAGTGTTAACTTTTTTCTTCGGGAACCTTTTATTGCTCTATAGATAGGTACATATTCAGGAAATTAATAGAATCTTTGACAGCACATTAGAAAGTGTCAGTGGCAAAGGCTAGACCAAGCAGGGCCAGTATGGTGACTGGCTCCGGAAATCGGTTTTGTTAGAAGAGACACCAATAACTCAATAAATCAGAGGCAGACGTAACTAAGAAGGCAATGATTAGGGATAAAAATAAATAAATAAAAATAAAGCCATTTAGAGATAGTAAATGAAGCAGAGACAGAGAAATGTGAAACTGGAAGATCTGAAAGTCACATGTGGAAGCATTCAATAATCTGCACACATCGTTGGATCAATTTTTACACTTAAATAATAGTAGCTATTACTAAAATCTTTGGGAGAACTCCATGGGCTACACGCATATATGTGGTTGCTCAAACCTTGAAAAATAATTTATATACAGAGAGAAGAATGCAATCTTGTAATGGCTGAGATGCCATTACTTTTGCTAAGTCACAGTATTCAAAAGTCTTATTACCAACCCCCCACCCCCAAATCTTCTTAGTGAGTATGAAGGCTAGCTTGAGAGGAGGTGCCTTGGGCCAAATAATCCTACTTATCAAAAAGTTATCCAATGGTGAATTAATTTCTCAAAATGTTTGCATATCAGAATGGCATTGGGGATTTGTGGTGACACAAAACTCAGCTCTGTTTAAGATTCCTAAACTAAGATGTTTTTGTGTGAGGTCTGGGGGATATAATTTATATATTTTATACATAAATTTATATTTTATGTGTGTGTGTGTGTGTATATATATATATATATATATATATATATATATATATATCAAATCTCCCACAAAAAGTGAACTAAATCACATGCTGCAATCCAGAATTTAGGAACCAATGAGGTAGAACATTTAACTTCTCTGGTTCATGGCAAGAGAACTGGGCAAGGCTGATCGGCTGCTGGAGATAGATTATGCCTATGTCCAAATCAAATTCTGTGAAGACACTGAGGATTCTGACATTAAGTGACCTCAGTTTTAGGATCTCAGTGTCCCTATCTTTTAACAGTCATTATGTGATGAACATTAAGTGAACATCAGAAGTCCCTGAAGAAGATACACAAGACATTATTATAGTCACTGTTCTATCCTTCACTTTAGCTAATCTCTGATCCTCTGCCCTCTCCTGTCAGATCCTTAATCATTTACGCCCAATGCCAACTGACCTTCTAATAATAAATTAGACCAAAAGCAGCTTAATGAACTGCAATGCCCAACAAGGTCAATCTATAAGTTGCAGAAGGAACAACAATAACAAAGTGTGAGCTCTGTTACTCTCCACAAATAAACTTACATGTAGGAAAAGGCAAACTAAAAGAAAGTAAATTGAAGAAAGTGTAGGAAACCAGCTAGACCAGGGGTTATTTTGTTCTTAATATGGAAAATAATAAATATGATATATCACTAGTAAGTGGAGTTTACTGAAAAAATTTAAAGTTAAAACTTCTATGCTTTATGTTTTATCAATTATTCTATAGCTAACCTAAGAATTTTCTAGAACCCTGGAAAGCAATGTATTCTATATTTATGCTAATAAACTATGGTCTGTGAACCAGGTTCAGTCTACAATGAGAAACTGAGTGTAACTATTTTGAATTTTCTAGAAATGTGGAAGTATTGTTTTATCCCTATTGAAGCTAAAAATGAAAACACAATTTTTTTAAATTTATGTTTATAAAGTTACATTTTCATAGTATTTTATAGAAGCATTATACCATGATGGCTTAGAGACAAAACAAAAACAAAAACAAAACAAACTGTTCTTCAGCAGATATATTTTGAAAAATACTACTGTAAAGAAATATAAATAATGTGCTAGGGAAATTCTAGCTTAAATATAAAAGAAACAAGTTTATTTCCTTCAAGTCTCTTCAGAACCTTTATAATTGAAATGTGCAGTGTGACTCTCCAAATGAAAGTTGAGCAGCTTTCCCCAGTGTATGGGAGCACAGATTTTTTTATTTTTTATTTTTATTTATTTATTTATTTATTTACACCACATTTTATGATCGCATGAGGCTAGGAGTCCTCAGAACATGCAGGAAATACTTTTTCAAAATTAATTAATAGATGCATGGGAAATGTATTTTTAGTTAGTACATAGACATGAAGTATCTTCCAGGAATTCCCCTGTGAGCTTCATTTTCTAGAGAAACAATTAGATACTAGAAAAAAAATTATATTCACTTAACTAAATAATAAGTAAGATATGAAAATAAATGAGAGAATACTGAATTTTATTACCTTGCACCTTTAAATTCAATGAATATGGACTCCTTGAAGACTTACTTACTATGTGTTATTTTCTGCTATTATACCACATCTATTCAAGCAGCAGAAATTGGAGCGATAAAGTAATAAACGTATTTACAGCGTCCCTAAAGGAAACTCGGTTGCTAATGGAAAATATTCCTGGATTTACTTTGGAAATAGTTTTATGTGCAAAATATTTGAAAATGTAGTTTCTTCGTCTTTTATAACTTTGAAGAGTCCTAGAAGATGATAAACGATATGTATTTTTTTCATGAAGAGACTAGAAACAAATTGACTTCAATATATTTCATACATTTAATAGGATAGAAACAAAGACAATACATTATGTAAGAGAAAGCTGAGCATTACTATAGCCTATTGAATAAGGATATTTTCAGTGCTGCCTGAAGGGCCTGTAGGTACTTTTCATCTCAGAACAATTCTCTGATGTTCCAGCTTGTTTATTTCATTCACGTGTCTTTTAACTCCTAGTGAACCAGATCACTCTGTTTCTACCGCATGGCCCTAACGCTTCAGAGAGATTTCTGTAAATCATGCCAGTGCCTTACTGAATGTCAAATCTCTAAAATGATGTCACTCAACAAACAAGATGTTTGTTGTAAACTGTGTAGGTACACAGTAGTTTTCAGAGTTCTAAAAGTGTGTGTGACAAACTCTCTAATCACGAGATTTTACATCTCTAACATGGGAGAAAAAGTAAATATAAATAAAAGCAATGAAATGACAATCAATGTCAAGGTAATACTGGAGGGTTTTATGCTGAGTGAAATAAGTCAATCAGAGAAAGACATGTATCATATGACCTCATTGATAGGAGGAATTCTTAATCTCAGGAAACAAACTGAGGGTTGCTGGAGTGGTGGGGGGGT
>NW_027397066.1:27978649-28011483 GCF_003265705.2 Callorhinus ursinus | reverse complement strand
AGATAGCAGGAGGGGAAGAATGAAGGGGGGGAATTGGAGGGGGAGATGAACCATGAGAGACTATGGACTCTGAGAAACAAACTGAGGGTTCTAGAGGGGAGGGGAGTGGGGGGGATGGGTTAGCCTGGTGATGGGTATTAAAGAGGGCACGCTCTGCATGGAGCACTGGGGTGTTATACACAAACAATGAATCGTGGAACACTACATCAAAAACTAATGATGTAATGTATGGTGATTAACATAACAATAAAAAATTAAAAAAACATTTATGCATTACAGATGAACATTGTCATTGAGTCTGTTACATTCCAAGATTTAGCTGACCCTGAGAATTATATAACTTTGGGAAGGTGTCAGGGAAGAGGGATTTGAAATGGGAATTAAAAGATGAACAGAACTGAAAGAAAGTATTCTAAGCAGGGAGAATATGTGATCAGGAATGAAGTTTAAAAATGAACAGCGTATTCAAGGCATAGCAAGCAGACCGCATGGCTAGTACAGTGAATAGAATTTTTTAACTAAAAATTAACTAAGGGACTTATTGTAAGTAACCAAACATATTGAACTAAGGTGATGTGATGTTAAATTATCAGCAATTTCATGTCACTGAAGCTTTTTCTTTTTTTAAGACTTATTTATTTATTTTTTAAATTTTTTTAGAGAGAGAGAGAGAGCATGCAAAGGCACATGGTTGGGGGGGAGCAGAGGAAGAGAGAGAATCTCAAGCCGACTCCCCACTGAGTGAGAAGCCCAGTGTGGGGCTCCATCCCATGACCCTGAGATCATGACCTGAGCCAAAATCAAGAGTCAGATGCTCAGCCAGCTGAACCACTCAGGTCCCTCTGAAGATTTTTTAAACAACAAGTTCAAAGCAGATTTTTAGGGAATTTAAACTGATGAATCTGGTAAGGTTGAAGAAAAGTAAAGAGACCATAGCATAATCTATTTATAAAGATCAGATATCAGTTAATAAAGAAACTAAACTATATTCTCAGCCATGGGAAGGACGCAAAGTTTATCATGGGAGACACTGGAACTGTTGTTGCTAATGCCAACTAAAAATGATAATGGGATGGGGGTGAGGAGTCTCCATAGAGAACAGAGTTAAATTCATTTCCAATGGAACCTTTAAAGGAACTTTCAAAAAACACTATAAGAGGATGTCCACTGGTCAATATTTAGTTATACAAAGGTGTGAAGATGGAACAATACCTTAGAAACGTGAACTATTTTTTGAGAATGGATTAACTCTTAGGAGAGAGGTCATAATAAAAATTTAATATTCAGGAGTCAACTGCAAACAGATTATGTTTGAAGATGTATCAATACCTGCTATATCCAAGTGAATAAGGGCTGACAAAAAATTACAAGGAAGCTTAGGACTGAATTTTGATATGTATTGAATGTGTGGGAACCATATAACTTTATTCTGTAAAGGAGGTAGAAAAAAGCCCAAGTAATAGGAACTCTAGAATGTTGTCATGCAAAAACAAATGAAAACTTAAATCAAAATTGAGTCAAGCTGTAATATACAGAAGTAATGACAGTGCAAAAATAAGAAAGGAATCCCTGTGTCCAAAGCAGACAAAGCCTTAATAACTGAAACCAAATAATTTTCTGTCCCTGTGTTAATATTGGGTCTGGTAACACTTCCTGGTCTCCGTGTTAAACAATTCTTGGATGAATCATAATTTCTTGTTCTTTACCAAGCAATACTGAGAACAAGCAAAAATAACTCAGATGCTTACTGCAGGAAATATCAGTTCCTAGAAAATAAGATGCCAAAACAACTGAACAGCTTACTTATCATGACTCATTTCAAGTTCCTCATCTTGCTGTGTCCATCAATCCAAAACAATTACATCATAATAGTAATCACGCTACTTGCCAGTTCTGTAAGCCTCACCTAAAATCATTCAATTCAAGCCCTAAAAGCTTAACTATACCATACCCCAATTTTCATTTCTAAGAAGACCTTAGTCAGGTATTATTCTCCCTTGCTACAATAAGTCTAATAAACTGTATTATGTTGCATAAACAGAATTTTCTGGTCATCTTTTTCAGAATAAACTCTGATACTTCTGTTGAACAAGCAGGAAGAGGAAGGAATTTATTCTTAAATCACCAAACATTTACACTAGGCCTATTAGATGCCAGGGTAGATAGAGTATGGCAAGACAAAGTCTGTTCTCTCATGGACAGACACTGGAATTGGGAATTACTTATAAAATAGTAAATAAGTAGATAAATAATATAGTGATTTTAAATGCTAAGAGAAGAATAAAATAGTATATTTAGATAGAATCACATGTTGGAACTAATTAAATTGGTAATGCAGGAAGGCTTCTACAGAAAGATTATACCTGAGGAACACCTGGGTGGCTCAGTTGGTTAAGCGGCTGCCTGGTTCGTTAAGTGGCTCAGGTAATGATCCTAGGGTTCTGAGATCGAGTTCTGCATCGGGCTCCCTGTTTGGCGGGGAGCCTGCTTCTCCCTCTCTTGCTTCCCCTGCTTGTGCTCTCTCTCTCTCCTTCTCTATCAAATAAATAAAATCTAAAAAAAAAAAAGTTACTACATTTTCAGATTCCTCGTTCCATCACAAAACAGTAGGACTAAGAAGTAGCAGGAGGAGGAGAGGAAAAAGAAGGGAAAAGGGGAGAAAAAGAAGTGCTAAAATGTATTACATGCAAACTCTGTGCCAACTCCTTTATATGCATTTTCTTTTTATATTTTAAGCAATCTTGGGAGGTAAGTACTGTTAGTTAATATCCTCATTTTATAAAAGAGACTACTGAAGCAAGTAGTGTTTAGTAATTAGCCAAGTTACATAATTTGTAGATGGCAGAACTCAGACATTACCCAGAGTTGCCTAATTAAAAAGCCTATATTCTTAAGTTACATAGTGTAATGTCAAGAATGCATTGACACATATAGAATTACTCTTCAGTCTACAATTAAGTCTTCCCTACTAGCTCTCTCTCTACCCTTCACAGGCTTCATCTAATAGGCTAAAGACACTGAAAATTTATTGAATTATTTGTTTTACTATTTAAGCTGTGGCTAGAGGAAATCTATATAAATTGGGAATTTGAAGTTTTGTTGTCATACCTGCCTAACCAATCAAATATCAAAAATGCTTCAATCATTTCTTTTTAAAGATTTACACCAAAATTTATTTAGGGAACAGAGGAAATATGGAGGACGCTGATTTCATTGACAAGATGCATTTGCCATTCACAATGTGTGGTAGCTGTAGGGTGATTGAATACTTCTGTCAGATATACTAGTAAACATATTCTGGTACACCCTTTTCAGTTTGCTTTTTTCTTACACTGAAAACTGACTATTTATGGCAACTTTTGCCCTAGGGTCTGTGTGGAGCAGTTGTGTTCATTGATTAAAGAAACTAAAGACATCAAGACAGAGTGAAACACAAATAAGGTCTTTCAAAGGCATCTAATGATGAGATTTCTTCAGGGCACACACAGTATCTTAAGCTTCTAAACTTCACATAAAAGATCTTTAAATAATCTCAACCTCATTTAATTTTTAGAAGGTACTGTCACTCTTCGTAGCCTGTAATGAAAAAATGGTTGTTTTCCAAGCCTAAATTGAACAAAGAAAGACTATGCCGGTAAGAATAAAGCAAAGATTCAATTTGGTTTTACAAGTACATATAAATATGGCTAATGGCAGTGCCTTTGTTTTATTTAACACTGTAGGTAAATGAATTGCCTCATTATTAAAGAATACTGGATAAAAATTTTTTTTTTAAAGATCTTATTTATTTATTTGAGAGAGAGAGAATGAGAGATAGAGAGCACAAGAGGGAAGAGAGTCAGAGGGAGAAGCAGAATCCCCGCTGAGCGGGGGAGTCCAACGTGGGACTTGATCCTGGGACTCCAGGATCATGACCTGAGCTGAAGGCAGTCGCTTAACCAACTGAGCCACCCAGGCACCCTGGATAAAAATTTCTGATCTCAAGAAACCTTGCTTCAAAACTAAGGCCTCCAACCCACCCTAGTGCTTTATGCAAATCACAGACTTGAATTAAAAATTACTTTACCAATATTACAGATGGACTATCACCATTTTAGTGCACAATATTGCAATGGATTTAATTTTATATCATTGGTTCATTATTCTTAGATAACAAAGCTGAATCCAGAGAGATTAAGTAACTTATACAATGTATATCAGTTAGATGATGGCAGGTAGCAAAAAAGTAGTAAGCTACCACATTAATTTTTCTTGAAATCAGTGTTGGGAGGAAATGATTGGGAGGGACAGTTACTTAAAAGCACTAAACAAAGAAATACCATCAAGAAAAGTGTGACTTAGAAATATTACATGGGGCACGTGGGTGGTTCAGTTGGTTAAGCGTCAGCCTTTGGCTCAGATCATGATCTCAGGGTCCTGGGATTGAGCCCCACATTGGGAGCCTGCTTCTCTCTCTCCTACCCGCTCATGCTCTCTTTCCCTATCTCTGTCTCCCTCTCTCAAATAAATAAATAAAATCTTAAAAAAAACTATTACACAAAATAATGACATTTATAAGAAAATGTAAAAAATGTTTTTTATAGTGTGGACATTTTGTGGGATGGTCAATTTCTGATAATGTACATGGTTTATATGATGGCAGTTGTAGCAGTTTGGGTTCTCCAGAACGGGGATTAAGATGAAGTGTAGTAGGCAGGAAGTTTACTGGAGTACACGGTGGAAGGGGAGGAAGGAAGCAAAAGTGATCAGGGAGAGGAGTTGCAAGATGAACCCCAAAGACTTAGTCAACTGACATTAAATAGCCCTCCAGAGTAGCCCCACACTGAAGTAAAATGCCCAGATATTTTGTATCCTTGTTTCCATCTACTGACCAACCCTGAGGGATGTCGTTGTGAAAAGGCAGATCTGTATGCCGAAGCATCCCTAAAGAGGCTGAACGCTAGCGGTCTGCTGTAGCCCAGGCAGCAATAGACGCCTTAAGTCCATCACTGAAAGGAGAGCTCCTGGCCCATAGGTCAATCTCTTCTGCCATTTAGATCCACTTCTTTGTTCAGAGAGCAACTCCTCTAGGATTCTGGGAAAAGCTTAGAAAAGAAAAGGTTAAAGAATGAACTACAGGTCTCAACTCCACCAGCTGACCTCTGGATTATAGCTCATATTTATCACCTCCTTTCTCCACTATCCATTCTGGATTCCCCTCACAGTCTGTGAACACCTCTGTTAGTCTTAGCTACCTGTGGGGATGATGACATTAGGATAATCTTCAAGGTGTCCAAGCCCCTTGAAACATAGTCTTAAGTTTGCTTCATTTAAACATTTAGCATCACAATCAGATAACGGAATATCAAGAGGAACCCAAGAGGATTGCTTTGTTTCAGCAAATACTTCCCTGCCCTCTGTCATGTAAGAGCAGCGGTCACCTCCTCCTGCCACACTAACTGCTCTTCATGCTTACTGTTCTCTCCATATGAAGCACCTACCGTGACTAGGGTGGCAACCAGAGCTGACCATTCTGTGGAACTCCAGCTTGCTTCTCTGGCACAGGCTTTCTTCCTTTGAGAACTTCATGTTCTTTTTTGAATCCTTTATTATCCTATTTATATTGAACCCTTGTCACGCCCCTTTATATACAAAGTAGGTGATGAAGTACAGCACCAAAGCTCTGCCCTTTTTGGAAAGTATTCTTTCATACATCTTTCAGGACTATGCCTGAGTGAGGTTGTAATGCAGCTGTTTTCCATTTTCAGCTTACACAGATTCTGGGTTAACCTTTTTTTTTTTTTTTAAGATTTTATTTATTTATTTTAGAGGAGGAGAGGGGATGAGGGAGACAAAGAACCCAAGCAGACTCCCCACTGAGGGTGGAGCCCAACACAGGGCTGGATCTCAGGACCTCGAGCTCATGACCTGAGCTAAAATCAAGAGTCAGAGGCTTAACAGACTAAGCTGCCTAGGCACCCCCTGAGCTAACTTTTTAATGGCTTTTCCTTTCTCTGTTAGTTGCTCTTTCTATAGAGCCATGAATGTAAGCTAAAGGGGAGGAGAAGGTACAATATGGTGGATGATAATGGGTTCAAAATAGCTTGCTTCTGTAGACTGCTTTTGCCCTCTGGTCTTGTTTGTGCTATCCCAGATGTACTGATTGCATCCTATAATGGACTACTGTTTGCCTTGCCCAACCTTAATGACTTGATGAACAGAAATAATTTAGTTCATGATTAGAATTCCAAAATTACGGTCACTTGAAGCCGTATGCTTGTGTGCTTCATCCATAGTATGCCCAGGACATATCACGGGTTAATTTTTTGAAAGATGGTACGACCTTACTTTAGATCTTTGGGGTCCTGCATCATTGTTCTGTTACTAGGACTTGTCATAAATGTCACGTATCTTTTTCCACCCACTGATACATCTACGCTCACAGATTTGGGCAGATCACAAGTCCCAAGGGGCAGGGCTGCTTGCACCACAGACTGGACTTCCTCAGAACCCTTTCTTGCTCTATACCCCAATCAAAACCCGCAGCCTTAATGTCACTCAAAACATGGACCTGAGCCATATTCCTAGATGTAAAATATATTACCTCTATAATGTGAAAAGTTCTGCAAGGAGTTATAAACACTTCTTTAATAGTCATGGGCAAAGATGTTCTAATTTGTCTTTTATTTTAGACATCATGTGCTAAAATGGCCCTAACCACAGAACTCCTAAAGAAGTGAATGAAGTGGTAATGTGATGTGGTGATTTTCATGGGGTTCACCCTCTACCCTCTAGAGTGGATGTATCAACCAAGGCCTCTAACAGGCTAGCCATTTCTTGCTCATGTAACCAAATTAGCATGATGTCATTAAGGTAATGGGTCATTTTAATGTTCTGCAAGATGTCTAGATAGTCTCAATCTCTTTGGTCAATATTATTATATGTAATTGAAGAGTTAACATACTCCACTGTGCTAGGCTGGAAATATATATTATTGTCTGTTCCATGTGGGTGCAAACTGCCTTATCCTTTTTTTTATGGTAAGGATAGAAAAGAATGCATTCACAAAGTCCATATGCCAAGACCTGGAGAGCATAAAAATCTGCTCTAGCAGTTATCATATCTGGTATGGTGAGTGAAAATGGTGCTGCTAAGTTAATTTTGTAGAAAGTTAGTGTCATCCAGGATTGGAGGCTTTACTGCAAGAACCAGCCTGGTGAATTAAGTGGAGAAATCATAGGGATCCCCAGCCTTTCATTCTCTATATACTTCATGAATGCATTTAATTTTACAACCTTCCCACCATGCCACCATGACATGATTTTTGTTTTCTTATTTATTATCTTGACTGCAGAAGGGAGCTGTTGCTGAGACTGTCACTCGACTTTCACCCCATCATAGCCTTTATGCAACAAGAAAATGATCTAATTGGTAGTTTGGGAGTTGTGCCAAATCACAGACGGAATTATCCCAATTATATATTTGGTATATTAGTTTCTTCTTATTGCATAACAAATTACCATAAACTCAGTGCTTATAATACATGTTTATTATTTCATAATACAACACATATTTATTATTTCATAATTTTCATGGGTTAATATTTTGGAAAAAAAATTAGTTTGGGGGGATCTCACAAGGGTGCAGTCAAGATGTAGCTCATACTACATTCACATCTGGGAACCTGATTGGGAAATAATCCACTTATAATCCACTTCCAAGCTCCTGAGGCTATTGGCAAAATTCGTCTCCTTGTGGTTTAGGACTTAGGTTCCTACTTTCTTCCTGGTTATTGTCCAGGACTAATCTAAGCACCCAGAGGAGACCCATAGTTCCTGGCCATGTAACCCTTTTCATAGACCTTCTTATAGCATTGTATCTTGCTTCTTCAAAGTTAGCAAGAGCATCTCTCTCTCTCTCTCTTCAGTTTGATGAAATAGGAGTAAAATTTCTTAACCTTTGTTGTAGAGCATAACCTAATTGAGAGAGTGACAGTTCATCATTTGTTAGTGACCTTTTAGAAAGGAGCAAGTCAGGGTTTCCACCTGCATTCAGGGGGATGATTTCAGTAGGATGTAAGTCATTAGGGATACCTTAGTTTATCTGCTAAGTTTGAGGACCAGGTAAATTCCCCTTGCCCTGAACACCTGCTTCCCTTCCCATCTCTAGATAACCTTTGTATGTAATGTATCATTTTCAAGTCTTCCCATTTTCTCAGATTTATTTACATTTTCCTTTCTTTCTCCAAGTCATAGCCATAGTCCATTCTTCACTCTCTTGGTAGATTATTGAAAAATTTTCCAACTGGCACCAGCCATCTCTTCTTATTCCAATAGATTCTCTATGATTCTTAGGACAACGTTCTTAAAATGTAGCTTAACATACGTTAAAGCATCATATAAAACCAAAAAAGAAATCTCACTTATAAAAGAATAAATTTCATACACCAATCTGGCATTTATTACTCTTCATAATCTATATATAATTAAGTCAAGTTTATCACCAGCTTTTCCCTTAAACAAATTCTCCACAAGTTATTACCTTGTGCAAATTCTAACATGTCATACCTTTCCTTCATTTTGCCACTTTCATGAAGCCATCTCTGACTTTCACAATGGATTTTCCTTTAAGTTACTATACCATTTGTTAGCATCACTCAAGACATCATGCACCTGTTACTGCACCTCCGTTTCCTCATCTGAAAAAATAAGGGAAATAAGACCTATATCACAAATGTAACAATTTCTGTAAATTGCCAAGTATAGCTCCTTTCATATATTAAATACTAAAAAATGATAGCTTTCTTATCCTTTTTTAAAAAAAATCTCGTATACTTCTACCAGTGGCGGAAAAGGAAACTATATGAATGACCAGGAAGGTAAGGGATATAGAAGACATATGGTAAATAAAGGAAAAGAGGAGAAACATAATTGTTGATTTCTGTGTCAACTAATATAAGTTTCTCTTGCTCTTATGGTTTGAGCGCACATTTTCTATACTGGCAAGACCAAAAAATGTTTATTGCTTAAGGATGAATACAGCTTTTATATTTAAATGTACTTGGCATTTGCAACATGATGATGAATTAATATGAGGTATTATGATCATTACATAAAATATGTTTTAGAAGGACAATTGATTACAATAAGTCAAATGTAGTATATGGATCAATATGAATGTTAAGAATGAAATCATCTATAATATATTTCAGCTTCTTTTTAAAGATTCTTAGGTGATAATTTGTGGGAGGTAGCATCATCAGAAATTTAACAGTAGCCATTTATGTTAAAAGAAAAGATTTATGATAGATATATTTTTACTCATGAAATAAGATAAATTGGAATTATCCATCTCTACTGTCTAGAAGAGTTTGGTTTCTTGTAATTTACTTTATAGAGTATTCTGTAGGAAATAGAGTTGGCTAGCTTACATTTTATTATTAGATTCACATCATTTTTATTCCATAAAGATCAGCTGCCAAAAATGTAATATTATGAAAAATAGACTTGGAATCTATTAAGAAAGTCTTTTATTTTAATATTTCCCACTTTTTGTAGTTAAAATCAAATTTAAAATATCAATTCAGAAAACACAGTTCTGAATTATTTTCTTTATTGTCAGGTCATTAATGTATCAAATTGAAATAGTGATTACTATGTAACAATGGCTAGATGCAACTCATTGATCTTTTCTAATGGTGATAATTTGTATAGTATTTTGACTTCATAATACCAAATATCAACAACATAAAGTGTTATTCATTCACTCACTAATCAAAGCAGACATTTCTGAGCACTTATAATGTGCTTAAAATAGTGTTAAGAACTATGAACAAAAAATTAATGACCTTTGATTCTTTATTTGAAGAGATTTTAATCTAGTGGGCTAGAAAAATTAAAAAAAAAACTATACACAGGTATAGACATACAGCTTATACACATATACACTGCAGATATGCTATAGCAAAGATATGAACATTATGCTATGCGTTGAGAACTTCTCTTGTTCTTCTAACACTAGGTGGCATCTTCCAGAGAGAAATTAAAAATGGTCATTCTGAGCAGAAGTAATTTAAGTTCAAAGACACAAAAATGTGGAAGACATAAGAGATTCTAGGAGATGCAAGATATTTCAAATGGCTGGAGCAAGTACTTTCTTTGGGGAAAAATGAAGGAAGCAGTGGCAAGAAGCTCTGGAATAATCAGTGGTTAGAAAAGATATTGATGACCTTCATTGTCATGGTGTTACTTGCAAACTGAGTATTATCATCTGTAATTAGAGATAATATTAAGAAACTCATGAGAGTGTTCTGAGAATGAAATCAAGACAACTGTATTTGATTTCTAGCAGAAAGTTGGGTATGTACCACTAATAGTTGTACAGCGTATGCTTGCATAATTCATGCAGTTATAAACCAAAGATGTCTTCAAAAACAATAGAATTATCATTTTAGGAAAATGCAGAATAAATCATTAGTGATAAAAGATGAGCATGGGAGTTAGTTAGGGAAACAAGTGTAAACAGTTACCTATAGAGAAATAATATAAAATAAATATGAAGCAACCACAATGTAGAATGGTGTAATATTCAAGAGGGGCAGGAAGAATTGATAGGACCATAAAAAACAAATTAAACATTTGAGGCTGAGTGAATGGCAATGCTGTGGGGGTTTTTTCCCCAAGTTTTTGTTTAAATTCCAATTAGTTAACATACAGTATAACATTAGTTTCAGGTGTAGAATCTAGTGATTCATCACTTCAACACCCAGTGCTCATCACAAATGCCCTATTTAATCCCCATCACCTATTTTCCCCATCACCCCACCCACATCCCTCCAGTAACACTCAGTTTGTTCTCTATAGTTACAAGTCTGTTTTCTGGTTAATGCAATGTTTTTTTAAGCCTAAGTATTTTAGAGCAACAGCAATGATATTACTTTATTAATACTTTAAAATTATTCATTAAAATACTTAAATGCTTTATTTATTTATTTATTATTTTTTATTTTATTATGTTATGTTAATCACCATCCATTACATCATTAGTTTTTGATGTAGTGTTCCATGATGCATTGTTTCCGTATAACACCCAGTGCTCCATTCCGTATGTGCCCTCCTTAATTCCCATCACCAGGCTAACCCATTCTCCGTTCATTTAAATATGAGCAACCCTAGAAAATTCTCCTTATGTTATGATTTTAAAGTCCCCAGCATCTGGCAGTGTTCTCCACCAACACTTTGCCTTTATATCTGAAACTTCCATCATTAGAGGCACTTTTTGAAATACAGAAGGTGCCCATTTAAATTTATGTCCAGACTGGGGTACTGTTGAGAGTAAAAGGGCTTAGTATGAGTAATTACACTAGCACAACTGGGGCTATTAACTGTACTAAGTTAGTCAAGATGTATGGTATGGTCACCATAGGGTTAAATTTCTCTCTCCAGAGGTCCCTGTTAAAACACAAATATGGTACCTGTAAAGGCAACCTAATTGGCTCACTTGTTCACATCACTCATCAGATTGACTCATCAGTGAACAGATCCTGGGAAGAATAGAATGGAGGGGAGAGACTTGGTAAAAATAGAATGGTGACTTCCTGAGGAGATAAATTCAGTTAAGGTGTTTATGTGAGAAGTTCTGTAATAAAGTCTGCAGTGAGGGGTCATGAGATGGGAGAGGAGTTAAGGGAATAATTTTGAAATAAAAGACTCTGAAGTCCACACCTCACAAGTTAGCCTAGAACAGAACCGAGGTTTGGATGGCAGCTCTCTGACAAAGATCTGCCTCTGAGTCCAGGCCTCACTTTCAGTTCACTTCCAGATTTGTGCTTCTCAGAATCAGTGTTTGAATAAGTTCTTTTCTAAGTGGGTTAACTAATTTGTATTTTATGCAACACATTTTAGGTCAAGTCTGAGGAACTCAAATTGCTTTCCTCATTTAAACTGCCTTCAGGCATGTACTCATATGTATTTCCGATAAACTTACACTTCCCATAGCCTTATTTAAAGATCAAAAAAAAATTTAAAGAACTTGGTTTAAAATAATGATGAAGTAAAAAAAGAGAAAGAGAGTTGTTCCATATATTTTACTTGAAACTGAGATTAGACAATATGAATACTAATCAGCCCAAATTAGGAAAATATGAAGTGAGATAATACAAGTGAGAAAAAGAGTAGGAGTGGTGACAGATTTTGTATATTTCTTGGACTATTGGCCTTACACCTCCTAAGAATTCTGAAAGAAAAGTTGTATCAGACTAGTTAAGCAGGCAAGGAAGACTTTATTCAAGACTATCGCAATCAGGGAGAGAGACTGAATTCAACTCTGTGCTTTTTCAAAGGTAAAGTGAGATAATGGAAGAGTACAGGAGGGTATTAGGTGGGAGGTGAGTCCATGTGCTTAGGCCATCTGTGTTTGTTAATTGACCTTTACTGAAGCTAGGCCCCCACGGCTGCCCCCCACCCCCGCCGCCCCAAAGTTTGGTGGATAGGGACCCTGTCTTTCTTTATGATTACATTTCAAAGTGATGGGTCTTAGGTCCTTGAGAAAGACATTTCTGGATTGCAGAAGATTTATATCTCAAACGGGCAAGGAAAGAATTTATAACTGAAAATTTTCTAAAGCAATTTCTCTAAGAAAAACAAAACCTGCCTAAAGTTTAGTCAAGACCAGGGGAACTGTAAGTCCTTCTTGGTCAGACCTGCTAGAAGTGTGATTAAATAATAAACTAAACATTTATGAGTCTGCATTTCCTTACCTTTCATCTCTAAATGGACAAGAAAATTAGGCTGAGAAGGGCCAACAAATGCAAATGGTCATATAATCACACTCAATTAACGAACTATTAACATTTTATATTATTTTAACTCTCTCCATATATTGTTCCATCTCTGAAAATAGCTTCCCTTTCTAAGCTCCAAAATCATCTTTCACACACCCTGCCTGTATGAACTTCCATTCCTTTGTCAAGAAAACACAGTAAACACATATTTCACTAATACAAATGTAAGCTTTTGTATGTTTTTAAATAAATAATTTATAATTAAAAAATAGTAACACTACACAAAGGGACCCTAACATAGATATCTTTCACAAAAGGATCTCAAAGATAAATTAGTCTGTTGTTCCATAGTGAGTAAGACTGAGTCTAAATTAAACCATTATTTTATTTTCATATTATATTTGAGATGATAATATTAGATTGGAGCCACATATTATCAAATTGAGAAAACATTAGGCATGCTGACCCTAATTTTGTATTTTATATTAATCAAATGATGTCCCAGTTTCACTTCTGACTATAGTCATCTTTAATAAAAGTACCTTCAAGTATCTTCCACTTAAAATTTGCAAAGCATCAGGTGTGAGGTTGACATCTTATATTTTTATACAGAGAGATTACTTATTTTGTTTCCAGCACTAATATAAGTCAGTAGGGGATATTAAATAATGATATGTCTCTAATACTGATCTTGTAAGATTTTAATTGTGCCTGGAAAATAAGACTAATATTTACTTATTCAAAACTTACTGAGTATTGAACTTCAGAGTTAGATTTTGTAGTAGATGAAGAAGAGAGTCAGTTATGAGATGCTTCAGTCTAAATGGGTCTCTGTGATGAAAAGAGTATCAGATCTCTTTTTAAGTGATATATACAATTTAGAATCAATCACTTACTCAGTTTCTAGTACATATATCAGACATTGTGCTAGGAGTTGGAGATGTGAAAATGAATGTTATCCCTACTTGCAGGAAATCTTAAACTTGCAAAAGAATTCTACATAATCCAATTAACCTAGTAATAGCCATATAGGGGAACATGATCTTTGCATAAGGAGCAAGGGAATCTACCTCAGATTCGGGGTATAAAAGTGTGAGATATATTTTCCTGATTGAATTAATTTTTCAACTAAATTATAAAAGATGTTTAAAATTTTTCTAGTTGATCAGAAAAAAAAACCCCACAAGGAAAAGAATTAAAGTTTGAAATAGCATACCTTTGGAGCAACATGAGTCCGGGGTAAGAATCTGCCTTTGTTCATGGCTAAATAGCTGACATGTTCCATAATGTTGTCTACACAATAGATACTCAATTGATGTGTGATGAATTAAGCCCTGCATGGTTGGATGAATAAATAAATAAAGTGACAGCATCTGCAGAAAACTTGAAGACATGTTTTGATACTAACCCATAATTTGTGAGCTAGGTATCTGGCAGGGATGAGTCTGGAGAGGAAGACAGAAGTGTACTACTGATATCCCTATGTGCCAAATTAAGGAGTGAATTTAGGTTAGGATCTGCTGTAGAAGGAGGAGCCGATACTGAAGAGGGATATCTGAATGTTCTTAGGTGATTAAGTTTCAGTTACCTCCATAAAGTGGAGAAAGCCTTCAACATTACTAATATCATGAAGTTTCCAGAGGGTATAGCAAAAAGGGATAGGAGTGAGTAACAATGGTCAATGAACCAGGATTCAGTGAATCCGGACAGTCAGACAGTGAGATTAAGATATTAGTAGTAGATGGAAGAAAGAGGAGATGGTGCTTTCCTTCCCTTAGTGATGTGGGGCAATAGAAGATGAGTTTGGGACTGACCTCAAATGTCTCCTAAGGGGTTCGATTCCTCCTTGTTTAAGAACTAATATTGTTCAAGTTACAGAGAATGTTAAGTGCCAGAGTAAGGGACTTTGACTCAAATACCTTTGAATAGGAAATATAAGGTCAGACCTTGCAGGGCGTTAAACAATGACTAGACAAAAGAAGAGATGACAATATTCTAATCACAATAATTAAGCTTACTTGGCATTTACTACATGACATCCTTTCAGTCATGTTACCCATATCAATTCATTTCATTCTTGCCACAACTCTGGGTAATAAGTATTATTATTTCTTCCATTTTACTGATTAGAGAATTTAATACAGAGCTGACGAGCAACTGGCTCAAGGTTATACAGGCAGTAAATTTTAGAGATGGGATTTAAACACATGATATCTGATTGAAAATGCTGTACCTTTGAATACTAGCCCTTGCTGTATGTGGAAGAAACTTTAATCTACCCTTTTGTTAATAAAGACTCAAAAATATTGAGATTAAAAAAGTTTCACTGACTTCTATTAAAGCAAAAAAAAAATTTTTTTCCTAAAAATGAAACCTGAAACATGTATTTCCATTTACTGTGCAAACCCTACACCATGGAAGACTTTTTTAATATAATTCTGTTTTTAACATCTAGATCTTCCTTCTAATTCATGCATGCACAAAATCTTTGTTTGCTTTATTGTTAAAATGTGTAAATATTAAATGATATAAGTGGAAATTATGGCTGCTAATGGAGGATTTCCCAATCATAATAGAGGGCTGTTTACTAATGCACACTCTCACATACAATATAGGATGCACTGTGCTTTAGGAGTTTACTCTCCTCTGTCACATATAGCAGATGCTTGGGGTTCTGCCAGTATATTATTGCTAGCATTGCTGCAATAGCTGTAAGCGTAAAGTCCACCTTGCTTTGCAATAAATTTTCCACACTCTGGGAGGAAATCAGCAGTACAGTTGAATTCAGACTGGTGGGAAAAAGATTGGCTTTGTCAATGGTGACTATGACAGGTAGTGAAACTGGAACAAAGCTGCAGCTCATGGTACAGGACATTTTCTAAAACAAAGAAAAACAAAAAAGTTATAGTATTTAAAGGTAGCATTGGAAATGGCAGCTGGCCTACCCTGCAACCCCAGAGATTGCCTTTGCTTTCCGTTCTTCCTCTCCCACCTATCTTTCTAGAGCTATTCTCTTTTTTAGCCTGGTGCTTAACTCATCAGTTTATGCTTGAGCACCATGTCATAATACCCAAAGAACACACATATATACACATTTAAGCTTTTTAAATAAAACATCCATTTCTCCTTCAAAAGTTGTCATTCTTGTTTTGTTTGTTTCAATTTACTTATAATTTTGATATATTTCTCAGGTTTCTCTATTTATGATTAATAGACAGCAAATTATAGATCTTTAAAGATTTTGTTCAGTGCTTAAGCATTTTCTAAGCCATCCCTCATGTTTTCCTTTCTGATTTATTAACTAAGAGAAGACGAACTTTTTGAAACTGGAAAAAAGTTCTATCTCTGGCATCTACTGACCTTCATTGTACTAAACAAGGAAGAATTGAGAAAATAATTAATGAAACAATGTCAGTTTGTTTGTTTGTTTGTTTGTTTTTTAGTTCAGTAGCTTCTGCTAGTCTGTTTTCATTTGAGAAAAATGTGTTGGCTTTTTTAGGAGTAGTAAAGTGCAGGTCAATACTTTAAGCTTCCATCTTTACAAGGGAATGTATTAGAAAGAAGTCTTAATTGTTCTTTCTCTTTAGTTATATATTTGAAAGTTTTTAAATCTTATTTCATTTTTTGGTTGTCCCATTTATAAGATAAAAATAATATGAATACCTTTTAAAAGTATGTTATATACATTGTACTTAATGCTGCACAACATTAATTTATATTCCTTCTGCACTTGTGCACAAGTGGGTGTTACATGCCCTCACACCCTTGAAATAGGGCACTGAAGTCTGCCTGCAGGTAACAGCCTTCTTTCTTCCCCTTTACAGTGTTCGTGGTAGCACATCTAGATAGAGAGTGGCCACAAGCTTAAAACCATCCAGAACGTTGTGCCATAAAATGGAAGTCAGCTGTCCCGAAGAGTCACTGAAACTTGACATGGAATAGCAGGAGCAAGAAATAAATTTTGGTTGTAAAGCCATTGGGATCTGGTGTTTCTTGTCACCAAAACGTAACATAGCCTATTCTGAGATAAAATTAAACCATTTTGAACTCAATTACATGTTACATGCAAATCTAAAGTATAACAGCTATGTTTTTAAAGGTAGTTGTCTATGCCTGTTATCAACAAATGAGCTTGTTAAAATACTCTATTGTCACAATTCTTAAAAAAAAAGAACTCTTTAAGATACAACCTGTAATAATTAACATAATGTGTGAATATTCTTATTTAAGAAGAGAAAATGGAACTGCAGAAACTACAGAATCAAATTGCAGTAATTTGATAATGAACTAAAACACGTATATACACATATACACACTTTGTTGTCCCTATTATCTAAACAAAGAAAGGATCACAACAACTTCAGTAAGTGGTGATAACTGTGTGTGTGTGTGAGAGAGAGAGAGAGGTAAGAGAGGGGATAAAATGAAGGAGTATTAACACCATGGAAAGGTTCCTAATCATATTCTTATACCTAGAAGCCACATTGGTATGTAGAAAAAAAATTCTCACCAACAGACTCCCGTCTGAAAATCAACAGTCTTCACGGATATTCTCAGGCAATTGAAGAAATAGCTATGTGGAAGAAACTGGTGAAACATGGAAAGTGAATAACTGGGACTCGTCAATCTTGTAAGTCAAAACTCCAGTGCTATGGACTGAGTTACGTTTCAAATACAAAGTTGAAATGCATATTGGAATGAGATCTACACAGTCCTAACTAAATAAATATTTCCTTGGCCTAAATTATGTAACAAATCCTCAAAATCAAAAGCAAATCACTGATAATGTAATAAAGAGTGAATTATAGCAGACAATAGAGAGCTCTTCTTGCATGGCAAAATTCAAAACAAAGCTCTAAGCATCAGAATATATGATTGTTAAGATTTTACCAAACATAAAAAATGTGACAGACACCCAAAGGGAAAAAAGAATAAATAAAAAAGAAAGAAACAAAAATGCAAGATAGACACTTGATTTATCCAGGTTTCTTTGCAGAAACCCAGTTACAAAAGATAACAGAAGGGTCAACAAAATTTGAAGACCAAAAAAAGTCAAAGAAAGTTATGCCTTAAAAGTTGACATTCAAGTAAAAAAACAGACATTCTCAAATTTGAAAACTCTTGGGAATAGAAAATCTATGAGTTCTTTAAACAAAAACAAAAAGCAATACTTAGCAATTAATCTAGTCAAATATGTGAGAATGAAGAAACATTTTTTTTAATTTTCAATTCTGGAATGGTAAAGCTATAGTAGAAAAAAATTGTGATGAATGAAGAAGAAATGGAATACCAATAAAGGAAAAGAAAAAAAAATGGTAGAATGAAGCAGCCTGAGTAAATGTTGAAAGGTAAGAATTAATGTCAAGTTCAGGAAGGACATTGCAATGTCCATGTCTAAGATCATTTCCTGGGGGTTGTGGGAGGACTGATAAATTTGGAGAGCTGTAGGTATAAAATACATTAAGAAAGAAAACATAAGATTTCTGAGGAAGAATGTGAAACAAAATTTTGTTCATTGTAACATATTCTGAAAAATTATGCAGGGTTGCTTAGAAAAGAGAGAAATGGTTTCATAAGAAAGTATGAGTTTGCTATAATAATCTCTATGCTGAGGATGAACAAGCAGAGTAAAAATAAGACAAATGGAATACAATGATGGACACAACTGACACCTTGAACTGAGAAAAGAAAACCAAGGTAGAAGGGGTGTTGTACTAATGAAAGAGAGAGGATGCCAATTTGCTTCATTTCATAGTGTTGGAATATCCAAGTGGCAATGTTAAAAAGAGAGTTTGAATATATATATATATATATATATATATATATATATATATATATACTTGCTCTGATAAGCACTGATGGTTGCCAGGGGAGAGAGAAGTAGGAGGATGGGCAAAATGGGTGAAGGGGAGTGGGAGATACAGGCTTCCAGTTATGGACTAAGTCATGGGAATAAAAGGTACAGCATAGGGAATATAGTCAATGATACCGTAACAGTGTTTTATGGTGACAGATGGTATATACACTTGTGGTGAGCATAGTGTAACATAATAACTTTTTGAATCACTGTGTTGTATACCTCAAACTAATGTAACATTGTGTGTCAACTATACTCAAATTAATTTTTAATAAAATAAAAATAAACAAAATCGAAACTCAGGGAATGGATGAATTCTTTGAGGATGAAAATACAAAGATCAACAATGAGCCAAAAATTCATTTGTACTCGAGTGTATAAAGAGAAACAGACATAAGAAATCAATGAGAGTAAAAGCTGGTAGAGAGGTTACAGAAAGAAAAAAAAGAAAAGAAAAGAAAAGAAAGGAAAGAAGGAAATAGATAATTTAGTATTACACAGGCAAAGAATGGAGATTATCTAATTAATGTACTGATTGGCAGTTAACACTGTCAAATGCTATATGTCAAAGGGCTCAGTCGGGGAAGCAGGAATTCTATGAGTTAACTGTAGGGAACTTTTTAAAAAATAAGAATTAGACTATGCACAAATGTGAGAGGTGGAGATGTAAAGGCATCGAAGAGAATTGAAAACGCAATCCACGGAATCGGAGAAAATATTTGTGAATCATATATATATCAAAGGACTTGTATTAAGAATTTATTTAAAAAAAACTCTTATGACTCAACAAAAAAAGTCAAATAGCTCAATTTAAAAATTAGGAAATTTTTAACCACCTGTATGTCTTATTTGGAAAAATGTCTATTCATGTCTTCTGCTCATTTCTTAACTGGATTATTTGTTTTTTGGGGTGTTGAGTTTGATAAATTCTTTATAGGTTTTAGATACTAACTCTTTATCAGGTATGTCATTTACAAATATCCTCTCCCATTCTGCAGGTTGCCTTTTAGTTTTGGTGATTGTTTCCTTCACTGTGCAGAAGCTTTTAAGCTTGATGAAGTCCTAATAGTTTAATTTTGCTTTTGTTTCCCTTGCCTCAGGAGACATATCTAGAAAAGAATTGCTACCTTTGATGTCAAAGAGGTTATTGCCTGTGTTCTTCCATAGGATTTTGTGGGTACCTATCTCACATTTAGGTCTCTCATCCATTTTGAATTTATTTTTGTGTATGGTGTAAGAAAATGGTCTAGTTTCATCCTTTTGCATGTTGCTGTCCAGTTTTCCCAACACCATTTGTTGAAGACTGGGTTTTCCATTGGATATTCTTTTTTGCTTTGTCAAAGATTAGTTGACCATATAGTTGTGGGTTCATTTCTGGGTTTTCTAATCTGTTCCATTGATCTGTCTATTTTGTGCCATTATTGTACCATCTACAGCTTTGTAATATAACTTGAAGTCCAGAATTGTGATGCCTCCAGCTTTGCTTTGCTTTTTCACTCATTATCAGAGAAATACAAATCAAAATTACAATGAGATATCAGCTCACACTGTCAAAATGGCTAAAATTAACAGCACAAGAAAAAACAGATGTTGTTGAGGATGCAGAAAAAGGGGACCCCTCTTTCATTGTTGGTGGGAATGCAAAGTGGTGCAGCCACTCTGGAAAACAGTATGGAGGTTTCTCAAAAAGTGAAAAATAGAACTACCCTAAGATTCAGCAATTGCGCTACTAGATATTTACCCAAAAGATACAAAAGTAGTGATTCAAAGAGATACATGCACCCTGATGTTTATAACAGCATTATCAACAATAGCCAAATTATGGAAAGAGCCCAAATACCCATCAACTGATGAATGGATAAAGAAGATGTGATATTCTTATATAATATTCATACATATATATACATATGAATATTACTCAGCCATAAAAGAGAATGAAATATTTCCATTTACAAAGACATAGATGGAGTTAGAGAGTATTATGCTAAGTGAAATAAGTCATTCAGAAATGATTTCACTCATATGTGGAATTTGAGAAATAAAACAGATGAACATGGGTGGGGAGGGGGAAGAGAGGCAAACCAGAAAATAGACTCTTAACTATAGAGAACAACCTGAGGGTTACTGGAAGGGAGGTGGTGGGGGGAGGGTCAAATGGATGATGGGTACTAAGGAGGGCATCTGTTGTGATGAGCACTGGGTGTTGTATATTAGTGATGAATGACTAAATTCTACTCCTGAAACTAATATTACATTGTTTGTTAACTAACCAGAATTTAAATAAAAACTTGAAAAAGAAAAAAAATCAGAAGTTATTTAAATAGAATTTTTATCCAAAGAAGACATACATGGCCCACAAGCACATGAATAGATGTTCAACCTCATTAGCCATTAGGTAAATGTAAATCTAAACTACAGTGAGAGACCATTTCATACTCACTAAGAAGGCAATAATCAAAAATACAGACAATAACAAATTTTAGAAACCTTGGAAATTGTTGGTGGACTTATAAATTTTTTAAAAGTTTTTATTTATTTATTTGCCATAGAGAGAGAGAGAATGAGAGCACATAAGCAGGGGGGAGCGGCAGGCAGAGGGAGAAGCAGGCTCCCCACTGAGCAAGGAACCTAATGCGGGACTCAATCCCAGGACCTTGGGATCATGTCCTGAGCAAAAGGCAGACACTTAACTGCCTGAGCCACCCAGGCATCCCTGAACTTTTAAATTCTTGATGGGAATTTAAAATGGGGCAGCCACCTTGCAAAACAATTTGACAGTTCCTCAAAATGCTAAATATGGAGTTACCATATAAGACCCAGCAATTCAATTACTCTGTTCATACCCAAGAGAAATGAAAATATATGTCTACACAAAAATTTGTACAAGAATATTTTTAACAGCATTACTTACAATAGACAAATGTGTAAATAAACTAAACGTAATTAATGAATGAAGAAGCAAACTTTCATATATACATTTAAGGAAGTATTATTTAGTAATAACAAAGAATGAAGTATCAATATGTGCTACCTCATGGACTAACCTTTAAGACATTCTGTTATGTGAAAGAAGCTAATCACAAGTGATCACGTACTGCATTATGCCATTTGTGTGAAATTTCCAGAATGGGCAGATGCACAGAGACAGAAATTAGTGTGTGCCTTGAGTTGGTGGTACATGGGAAGAGAAGTCGGAGAGGAGAATGAAAATGACTGATAAAATGTACAAGATTTCTTTTGGAGGGGTTGCAATACTCCCAAGTTAGATCATGCTGATGGTCATACAGATCTATAAATATGCTATAAACCATCGATCTCTATGCATCACTTAACTGGGTAAATTTTGTGGTATGCAAAACATATCTCAATAAAGCTAAAAATGTCATTCTGTTAGGGTTGATAAAAAATAAAAATTGGTTTATTTTATGGCTTTTTAGTAATACATCCCTTTCTCCCCTCATCTCCCTCCCTTACTTTTATAAAATAGAATTTTGCAATTAACTGGCTTAATTACCTATACCTTAGTTCCTATTATTACTGTCTCTTATAAACTTTGTATATATGGTCCTTTAGCTTTCTTAGGTGAAATACTTCTGTCCATTTTTTTTTTGTTTTATGTTTGTATATAATAACATTCTTTTTTCTTCACCTAAAAATAATATGGAAATAGGAAGACATAATAAAAGCATATCTAGTCACTACTGGGTTATTATAACCTACTCTGAAATTCTATTGTAACTCCTCTGACTATTTGAAGAGCAGCTCTTATGATCAAGGCCTGCAGGTAGCAAATTTCAGATGTGCATAGTAATATTACTCAAGTAAAGTTGATATTTGAATATGTAAGTTAGTACCGGAGGTATTAAAAGAGGATGTTTATAACAAAATTTCACATATATTGTTGTGTAGCTGCCAGAAATAGAAGGTAATATTTAGAGAAATTTTATGTAACAAGTTATGATTTATGAAGAAATTCTAATTAGTAATTTTAAATTGCTGATATAATTTTCCATTATATGTGCAGTATAGGAAAATCTGAAATTACATATATTTCTTATATAATTGATTCTTTTTTTTAAGATTTTATTTATTTATTTGACAGAGAGAGACATAGTGAGAGCAGGAACACAAGCAGGGGGAGTGGGAGAGGGAGAAGCAGGCTTCCCGTGGAGCAGGGAGCCCGATGTGGGACTCGATCCCAGGACCCTGGGATCATGACCTGAGCCGAAGGCAGACGCTTAATGACTGAGCCACCCAGGTGCCGCCTTATATAATTGATTCTTAAAGTTAAGATGATAACACAGTTTACAAGCTATAAGACTTTATGAAAACTTGGAGTAAAATACCACAATAGTATCTCCATCTGCATATGTAAAGATTTCTAAAGTCAACTGAGTTGACACTTTCATATTTGATAAATTTTTCATAACTCTAACTTCACTAACATAGATAAAATGGAATAGTTAACCTAGTATCCTCTAACTATTGCTTTTTTTTTTACCTATTTCTTTTCTTGACCTCACTTTCCCTCAATTTTTTCAGTTAATCAGCCCCCCACTGTATTTTTATTCAGTTTGAATGGACTAGAATTTAGAACTTAAATATAATTTATAACCTTTCCAGAGTAGCCATCTTACAATCATGTGGTGGCAATTAATCTGCAGATTATTAATGACCCTGGATGCATATAACCTTAATTACAAATGTTCTTTGGCATAGAGAAATGAGAGTAATAAGAAACAGTAGAATTTCAATGAAGTTTTAAAAGTATTTTGAAAAAAATGAATATTTTGAATGATTTGCAATGGTAACTTCATTAAAATAAAGGGAAAGCATCTTTTAAAAAGTAATATTTTAATATGTGTATGTATAACATATATGTATATGTACATATATGCATATATATATGTCATATATATGCACGTATAAGCACACAGATATATCCATTTGCATTTGTGTATAGCAAAAAGTTACATTCCAGCTTTTTAATGTTGTGGATGAATAAATGTATGCATGAAATTAAGTATGCTTTTCTAATTGAGGAAGGCTGCTATCTTTGGATTCCTGATCTAGCATTTAATGGGAAATTGAAAAATAGGAAAAGAAGAATAGACCCGATGGTTACCTCCACACCAAAAAAAAAAAAAAGTATAATCCTAAGAGCTCGTCCTTAAAATGAACTGTGTGACTCACTTTAATAAAATTTATTTACAAGTGTGCTATGCCTTCTCAGTGTCCACAGTTTTGAACAAAGCCTAGGATTTTTTGAGAAGTCAAGTGAACCTATTTTGGTCAAGTACTTGTAATGGACATAGATCAGTCCTAGGCTCTTTATTAAATCCATGAAGAAGTAAAACAATCTTCTTTCTTAAAAAGTGCTTATAACTTTACAGAAAGATGCCCAACATATATTCATACATGAATGAAGTAGGAGAAAACATTCTAAACAGATCTGGTTCTGTAGGAGGTCAGTTTTCTTCCTATAATCCAAGTTGTGAGTTGTGTAACACAAAGTAGTTTTTCCCTTCAGTTATCTAAACACAGTAGAGAAGGTAATAAAAAGAAGTTGATTTTTAAAAACCCAACAGAAATGTTGATTAAATTTAAGTTGGCATTTTCTAGAAACTGAGATACAAAGGCACATTTAAGATTCCACTAATCCAATTCTGAGCATGGTAATATTTAAATATTTAAATATTTATATTATAGTTTAGTCAGGGCCAAATTTTTCTTTCCTAAAGTAGTGTCCTAGACAACTATTTAAGGACCAAAACCAAAAAAAAAGACAACAGAATTTTCCTTAGTCAATCTCTTACTTTCTGAGTGGGTAATAAATATTTTGCATTTTAAGGAACACTGGATATAGCTTTAGAGATGACACCTATGATGTGATCAAACAGAAATAAGCAGAAATTCTTATTAATGCCTACTCCACTTGCATATATATATTCATTATGATAATTACAAGTGGAATAAATTGTGATAGTGTAAGGTATAACTATTACCTCTGCAAGATCAGCATTTCAACAGAATCTTCAAATCAAACTTAATTTGGTTTACACTGCCCATATCTAAGTGGTAGATCTAAGAGATCATGTGGAATAAATGAAAAGTACCCTTATTTCCAAATTACTGACTCTGATACAAATGTTGATGAAGTCAGCTGGATTATTACAAGAAACAATAAGATCACTGAATTTCTAATCTTTTGGCATGCTTAAGATCTCTTCCTTCCCTTATCAGAAGAACTGAGGACAAATATTTCATTTACTTCCCAAATTTTGTAGATATTTTTATTATCTGTCCCTTGCATAACAGTAACGGAAACAAACAGGTACTCACTTTTTTTCCCTTGAATTACCAGTTCTGTCATCAGATTACCTTTCTTTATGATTGATCTTCACTCACATGCTTAGAATGTGATTTTTCTCTTCCTGATCTTCATATAACTTTCTAAGTGTAAGTGTGAGTGTGTGTGTGTGTGTGTGTGTGTGTGTGTGTTGTTCTCCTTTATATCCTCGCATGTCAATCCTTTCATGGTAATCCATTTTCCTCTTCCTACTTTTTTGTTTTCCATTACATGCTAGGCCAGGGATCCAAAGAGAATAGACTTCTCCAAAAATGTTGGCATTTTTAGAAAATTTAGTAAATCAATTTTGCTTAGGAAACCCAGTAAAAAACAGCCTCCCTTTGTGTAGTTTATTAATTAAAACTGAAGATGCATCAGTCTTGACTTATAATAAAAGAACATTCTTCTACAGAAAAGCTTCTTTATATATTCATTAATTTGTTTTTAAAATTATGTTTTAGGGCGCCTGGGTGGCTCAGTTGGTTAAGCGACTGCCTTCGGCTCAGGTCATGATCCCGGAGTCCCGGGATCGAGTCCCACATCGGGCTCCCTGCTCGGCAGGGAGTCTGCTCCTCCCTCTGACCCTCTTCCCTCTCGTGCTCTCTATCTCTCATTCTCTCTCTCTCAAATAAATAAATAAAATCTTTAAAAAAAATAAAATAAAATAAAATTATGTTTTAAAAATGAATATTTTTAAATCTTCCCATGTGTTAGACACAGTTGAATTATAACAGAATATGGCCTGTGGGGCTTTTTCCCTTTCAAAGAGATGTGAAGGAGAAACCTTTTAACAGGTGTCTCATGAAATTTGGCTCAGTAAGCCTGAGGTCTCTCAAGAGCCTGCAGTGTTAAGAGAAAGCAGAATACTGATGGAGAAAAGGAGGAGGGAGGGAAGAAAGAGGAAACCTGGAGCTTACATGCCTGTCAGCTCTCATAAAGGAAATAACGGTTTGACAGTATGTGTGTGATCAGACAGCAAAATTTACTATGGACCTTTAATTTAGTTATTTTTAATTGAGTTGTTTTGCATCACAATTCATTCCCAAAATTTAAAATAAATTTAAAAATATACATATCGTCCCCTTCATTATTAGAGTAGAATAAAGGACTCCCCTTCCCCACTTCCTCCCCTGTGCAATTATTAAGTTAAATGGTCCATATGTATCACCACCATTTTTATGGAACAATCTTCATCTTGACCCACTCAGTAAAAATTGAATTTTACCGTATTGCCACTCACATTTTATGGGCACAGGAACCAAAGAGCAATTACGTCAAGCAGCTTATAGCAACTGCTGGAACTATGACTAGAAATCGGGTCCCCTTACCATGATTTATAAATTGGAATTATAAAAAGCAAATATGTATTATAAATGTTTATAATATATTACAGCTACATAAAATAGGCTAATTCATCATGGATGAACTGTTCATCATGCTGTAGAACCACAGTGAAAACATAAGGCCTCGTGGAGTAAGGCTATGTATTCATTGTTTCTGTCATAGTCCAGCTTTGGGGCTGATTCAAGGGGAAGTGCTGCTTAAAAAAGTTTTAGTGGTGTTGATAGGGAAATCTAATATTTATGAGACAGAAGTGATTTTTCTATTTCTTAAAATATATACCTAATGCCTAGACCAATGCTTCCTCTATAGTTTTCACTCAATACATACTGTTTAAGCAAATAAATACATCATCAACCCATTCTCTTTTGTTCCTGCTAGAGTAATGAACAACTAAGTAGAAAGTATGATCCATAGTGCTCCCTTTTCAGCAGTATCTCCATACCCCTGCCCTGTGGTGCTTCCCTCAAAATACTACTTCTCATCTGGCCCAGAACTGTGCTGGAATATTAACTTTGACAGCCAGACACAAACTAAGGAAGGAATCAGAATTGTCTGAAGCTTGCCCAAGACAAGCTTCATATGTAAGTACCCTAACTTATTAAAACCTGTCACCTACCAATCTAGAATGATGTGCCTCTTTCTTTGGTCTCTCCTTTCCTGTTTGTATAGGGCCAGTTTGCAAACTGACAGGCTGATACATTGATTAAGAAGAAAAAAGGAAAAAATATTAATAATACCAATAACTGGTATTCATAACATGATGCATTATAATAAACCCAGCTCATACAATTGTTTTATAATAAACACAAATAATAAAAAAACACAAAATAAGCACATTTCTTTGTGAGAAGATTATTTTATCCCAAAATAGCAGTAACAGCAATAAAAATACAGCAAAAGTCTTTTAGAACAAAATAGAGCTCATGGTAAGTAATTTAATTTATGGCTCAACATGCAAAAATCTATTTTAAAATTACTCTCTCTTTTGGAATGTTATTATTGTTCTAGAGTTTGCATTTCTTTTTATAATATTTTAATGTTTCTTTCAACAAAATATAGTTTATTAACTATAATAATACAGGCCTACTGTTATTTTTTGATAAAAAACTTTTAATGGTCATTATATTAATGCTGTTTTTTCTCTCTGAATACATACCCTATGTGCCCTCGTCCAAAGAATCACACATCAATGCAATTAAATGAAGCATTTGTTGCCTAAGTGAAACACATACCAATGCTCTGTGAACTTCATGAAAGAAGTGTCCCAGTTTCATCAGCTTAAGGAATTTGTCTTTCAACACCTTTTGCCAGTCTCACCATAACGCAACTTTGCGATCTGCATTATTTTGATAGTGTAATAAAAGCAGTCTCTTAGGTAGTGAAATTCATTAAAAGTTTATAAGTTTTTATTGAGAAGGTTAGAATTTCAGCATGTTTCCCAACACTAGATCTCCATTAAGCTAGTTTAAAAAAGAAAAAGTCACAGTCTGAGGATTCCATTTAGACAGGGGAAAAAATGAATACAATAAGGGTGGAGAATTGTTCACAAATTTTTGACTCGATCAGAGGAGAGACGATGGAAAACTGGGGAGATGAAAATGGGAAATTAAAATGAACGGGTATGCAATAGTTTGAGAGTGGTATTCAGGTTGGTGAAAATAGCATGAAACACAAAGTTAAGTTACTAATGAAAATAAGCAGGACTCGACTTCCCTCCCAGTCTCTGTGTCCTTCTCTGATTTGCTCATCTCTTGCTACCACCCTGACCTGCAGAATTAAGTCTCTACTTAGTTTCTAAGCCAAGATGAAATGGGGGAGTGACTGCTTACCTGGCCCCAGTCAAAATTATATTATAGGGTTTATCTCAATATAGTCTTGCTACTATGGATCTTCAAGCACTGCACTGGGTTACTTTTGCAGGCTCCTAGCCATTGATATACAGATTTTTCTTACACAGTTTGTCTTCTGCTTTTGTTAATGGGGGCATGCTAGTTTCCCAGTGAATTGGGGCTTGTGAACATTCATCATTTCATTTATTTGGTAATTTATTAAGAAAGTTTTAATGAGCAACTACTATGTGGTAGGTTCTGTGCTAGGTGCTGGAAGATAGGGCTGAACAAGACAGTGACCTGGCCCTTCAGAAGAGTCAGAGAGCAGAAATCCGGAAATAGGCATTTGTATGTAGGGTGAGAATAGGGACAGCAGGGCTAAGCATAAACAGCAATTTGAGTAACAACAGTAACAACAGCAAACCAGATATCTAATTCAATCAGGGCATCCCAAGTGTGAGCTGAGGCCTGGTGTAGGAGGAATTTTTCAGAAAAAAAAGGAGAAATGAATTTGGGGGCTTTCCACTCACTTGCAGTATATTCACTCCTTATGTACACATAAAGAAATCATTTTATTCCTGGATTTGTTGCTCATTCGAAGTGGCTATGGAATTTGACAAGAAGGCAAGTGAAACAAGAGATCAGTGGGGGCAAAGAAAGATAATGCACATCCATCAAGGAATGTCAAAGAAAAATAAATCCAGAGTAAGAAAAGTGAGGCTTCGCTCCAAACGACTGTTGCAACAGGGAGAACACTCTGATCTTAGCATTCACAATGATCTCAACAAAACAAAACAGAAAGAGACTTCATTTATAGGGAAGGATAAGCAGGGATGGCAGGGACTCTTGACAGGAAACTGGACAGGTGAGGAGGGGCCAGCAGACAGCCTGACTGGGACAGTTCCCCAGGAAATGTTTCTGTGCTCAGCCATTTTGCGGAGTGAGCATCTTCTGCACCTTAGTGCCTGCAAGTCTGGGGGTGAGCCAAAGTTCTGAGGCCTGTGGGGAGGACAGAGGCCTGACTAAAGCTTGATTAAGCCAAGTCAGTGGGTAAGGAATTGACAATTGTGAACTTGGACAAGACTCAAACAACCTGCATGCCCAGTAATTTCTAGCCCGTTCCCTTTGGGACTAAGTCCTATTCTCTTACTTTGCGTTAGGGAACTCTCCAATTTGGAAGGGACTGGTGCCTCAGGCCTGTCATGACACCACCCACAGGACTATCATCATCTTGCTGCCGAACTCTGCAATTATTAGTTTGACAAGTTCACATGCCCTTGTAACACACTGTGCTGGAAACTGTGATACCTCCCGTGGCAGCCTGCCTTCCATACACCACCTGGCATGACAGGAACTTCCTTGAGCTGTAGGCCAGCCTTCGTGTGAAATTACCAACCTGACTTGAGTCATGTCAGGGAATTTTATGCTCAGATCAGTTTCTTATGCTTCTCCGTAGCTCTCTGTATTTTCAAATACTGTATTCTGAGCAGTTTAGGGAGACTCTAGTAAGAGTCTTACTAGATGCCAAAATTATTTCAGGATGAGTAATTATAATAGCAGAAATTATTGAATGTATTGAAATGTGATGATTTCACATTTTATATATGCATTTTGCATATTGGTCTGGATTACAACTGAAAAATAGATCCAGAAAAATGCATGTTAGTCCAGAGTCACATTTCTTTACATTATTTTTTAAATCTTAAATATTTAAGTCTTAATTATTTAAATCTTAATTACACAGATTAGGTATGTATTTTTTTCTTTCTTTCTTTTTTTTTTTTTTTTTGGTATGTACCTTGAAGTCACATTTTCCCCAAATCTCAGGCTATATCCCAGGACAAGATATTCAAATTTTGATATTAAAAAACCATAACTCAAAATTTTATTCTTTTTTTTTAAGAAATAACATTTTTACAAAAGTCAGGTCTAATTAATTTAATTAATTAAAGTCTAATTTATTTTTTATAATTTTAGCACGGTTCATTCTGAGTAAAAAAAAAAACAATGACAGAATAATAGGCCATATTTTTAAAAATTCAGTTTTATTACTGCACACTATGGCTAAACTAGGCTAACAAAATATTGCCTAGCAGAGGAAAACTGCTTTAATGATCAAGTAAGAAAGAACTGTAATTAGTTCTGAAAAACTTTTACATTATTAATTTGCTTAGCAAACCACTTTTTCCAAAAGAAAAAAAAAAATCTCTTGAGTCTTTCACACTCCTTATCCCTGCAGTTAGGAGTCCAGATATTCTGCCAATTCAGTTAAGCCTGATACACTGACAGATTGGACAAAGATGTGCAACCTAAATGTCAATTTGTTGCAATTCTGATTAAGAATAGCTGATATTTTTCTTGCCTTTTTATTTGAATCTTGCTCAGGGTAAAAAAAAATAAAACTGAGTTTATTTATTTATTTATTTATTTTTTTTTACTCAAAGACTGTAGAAGTAGTGGTTGCAGAACATCCAGAGGGAAGAGTCACTTGAGGCCAGAAGGCAGGACAGAGGCAGTATTTCCAAGGGCAAAGACAAAGAGGAGGCCAGTTGTCAATGGCAAAGTCAGAGCCAGGGACTGATCCATAGCAAAGAAGCAAGATCCCCAGACAGAGGGAGGGAAAGGAAGTTGCTACTGCTATGGACATCTCTAACATAGCCACTATGTTATTTTATTTATTTATTTTTTTTTTTAAATTTTATTTATTTGAGAGAGCGAGAATAAGAGAGAGCGCACATGAGAGGGGGGAGGGTCAGAGGGAGAAACAGACTCTCTGCTGAGCAGGGAGCCCGACATGGGACTCGATCCCGGGAATCCAGGATCATGGCCTGAGCCGAAGGCAGTCGCTTAACCAACTGAGCCACCCAGGCGCCCAGCCACTATGTTATTTTAAAACCTCACCTTCAGCACAGAACGATAGAAGAATGAGGAAACATGACTGGAGGTGTTGTTACCATTATTTCAAACTGTAACATAGAAGGTCCTTCTTTCTGCGTGAGCCTTTATATAGCCATTACTCAATAGAAATTAAAAGCAAGCCACACAGGTACTTTATGTTGTCTGGTAGCCATATTTTTCAAAAATTAAATAGAATAAATTTATTTTAAGAATGTTTTATTTAACCCAACATATCCAAAAATGTTATCATTTCAGCGTGTAATGAAAATTATTAAAGACATCCTATACATTCTTTTTTGTTGTTTTTTTAATAATAAATCTTTCAAAGGCTGTTGGTGTTTGATATTTAGAGGCCATCTCAATTTGGACTAGACATATCCTTGCTCAGTAAGCCACATGACCACAAAGAGAAATTATGGAAAGATTTCCCTCCCCATAGCTATGCTTAACATTGTGGGTCATTTCTGGGACACTATTTAGTCAACTGCTAAAAGACAAAGCCAAGGTGGGACTGAAATTTGGTAAGACTTTACTAATGTTAATCAGCTGACCCAAAATTCTGTGGAGTACTCTACATTGTTTGATGACTGTCTTTTTTTGTTTTTTGGGCTTTTTTGGGGTGTGTTTTTTGTTTAAATAAGAAATGTCTCATAGTTGCGAAGAAGCACTTTTCAAAAGCTTTTAGTTTTATTTTGCTCCCTGTAGATTCATTTCCCACATTCTTTCAATTTTTTCTCAAGTTCAATTTTCTGCTGAAATATTCCAAAAAGATTCTAATGCTATCTTTGCAATTGTTAATTATTTTGCATGAGGAAAAGCACCTGTTCATGTGATTTTTTTTTTCCTTTGAGGGTGGTAGGATTACTGAAATTGCTCAAACAATATGAATAATTCCATAAATTATGAGTTCTTTTGTTCTACTGTAAGGATTTTTTTAATATTAAAAAAGACTATAGCTTAGGACTATCAAGTATGCACAAATGACAGAAGTAAAACCAGTGAATTATCAAAGTAGTAATAGTGAACGTTTATTTTGCACACACCAAAAAGCCAATTTGCAGACCTGGAGCTCTCAAACTGAAACATGGAATGAGGTTCAGGAGTATACTGTTATAAAGTAACTTATATAGTGAGAAAGCAGTGACTGTTTATTCTTCACAGTGATTGTTTATAACATTAGAATTTTCTTAAAGGATAGGAAAATGCTCAGTGGTTATTTCATATTGACCTTGGGAAACAGTTCAAGCTTTGCTTATGATTTCAAGAGGCCTAAGCAAGAAAGGACCTTGTTCGAATTAGTCTTGCAAAATAAGCTAAATTAAGCTTGTTTGTATGATTAAACTGTTTGTGTCTGCTCAGGGAATTCTCAAGGCTGTTCTCCATTTGATTTTGATTTTAAACGGATGTTAAAGAAGCTGTATCACCCTAAGAAATTCTGTACCTGTTTTAAAAGTTTGTCTTCAAAGATAAGGCATTGGTAGATAAGTAGCCCAGACGATATGGGAGTCATTGAACTGGATGGTCCATTTGCAGCTGCTTCTTTGGTGGTTGTTTAAAGATGTAGCAAATAAAGTGTTATTGAGACTTCATTCTCCCCAGTAAGGTATCCAGTTTCACGTCAGAGTCCAAGTAGAGAATCAATCTGTCCGAAGATGTTAATGATATCCTTCTTATTATGACTGTAAGAGAACAAGAATTTGCCAGAGAGAATGCAGCTTTGAAAGGAAGGAAGGAAGGGAGGAAGGAAGGAAGAAGGAAGGAAGGAAGGAAGGAAGGAAGGAAGGAAGGAAGGAAGGA
>NW_027397066.1:27973085-27978549 GCF_003265705.2 Callorhinus ursinus | reverse complement strand
GGGAGGGAGGGAGGGAGGGAAGGAGGAAGAGCATAGCACAGATCGAGCGGGGTTTTTTTTCCCTCCAAAAAATATTGTCTTCAATCTACCTGAAAAAATTGTAGTAGCTGGCTGAGAGAGAAAGAGAGACAGAGAGATTGATTCCTGGGTATCAGAACAGAATTACTGAATCAAATTCTCATGAGATGGGGCTCTGTAATTTGCATTTTAAAAAAGATTCCCAATTGATTCTCATGTGCTTCAAGTTTGAAAACCTCTAGTTAAAGAGACGATTCAGGGGCCTCCTTCAGCCATTTTTTTGCAGGTCCAGAGAGGGGGTTTAATTTAAGTAGGCAGCTGTAATTTGCAGAACACAGTTGAGTTGACAAAAACTGATAATTGATTCTGTACTTACAGTACTTGAAGGACTCAGTGTAATTAAAGACTAAAGAACTGAATGGAAACACCATGGCACAGGGGTGTGTGGGGCTTTCTGGAGGAATTTCCAAAACTTAAGCAAATATTTTGGTCAATATATAATTCTTTTATAGTATTATTTTATTTCCCTCTCCTCACCCCCTAAAATTATTAGTAACCAGAAAAAAGATCTTAATATACAAATGAAAAATTGTGCCTGCTTAGTCAGTACTTGCTCATGTGAGACAACAGTTCTTCTCTTCAGGCAGTGCAGGATGGGATGCCTGGAAAGTTAAAATAATTCCATTTATAAAGTCCTTTGGTGATACCTACTGTCTGTGAAATTTATTTATTTATTTATTTATTTATTTATTTATTTTTTGTCTGTGAAATTTAAAGCAAACTTTTCTGGGGTGCCTGGATGGTGCAGTCAGTTAAGCATCCAATTCTTGGCTTCCGCTCAGTTTGTGACCTCAGGGTTGTGATCTTAGGGTCATGAGACTGAGCCCCACTTCGGGCTCCACACTGTGTAGTCTGCTTAAGATTCTCTCTCCCTCACTCCTTTCCCCTCCCACTCATGGTCTCTTTCTCTAAAATAAATAAATAAATCTTTAAAAACTAAAATAAAACAAACTTTTCTAACTTTGACATGTATTTCATACAGTCAGGTCCCAAACTATCTTCCTAGATTTTCTCTTTATTATTCTCTGCTGAACAACACAGGGCTTGGCCAGTCCACAGCAGTATCTTCACACCTTGTTTTCTTCACTTAAAGTCGTCTCCTTTAAAAAAAAAAAAAATTAAGATACATATTTAACAATAGTGTAGACGCACACATTTTAAAGAATCAAATAATTCTACAAAGATTTAATGGGAAAAAAATAATCTTCTGTGATCCTCCCCCATTTCCTGCTTACCAGAAATAACCATTTTGAACAATTTTAACTTTATTATTTTTTTTATGTTATATCTCTATTTTAGAATAACATGATTATTATTTTTTCACTTTTATACCTGGGAAAATAATAATTTAATACTCCTTCACAACCCTTATTTCACTGCCATCATTATTCAACATGCTTCTGCTCATCCACTTCCAGAAAAATAGTATCATTAAATTAAAACAGGTTTAATTACAGGAGGATGAAGAAATGGACTAATGGAATGTTAGAATTTACAGGAATGTTAGAGATCACTTAATACATATGCTGCATTTTACAGATAACAAAACCATGTCCAGAAAAGTTGATGGACATACCAAGCGTCATATTAAAATTTCAATGGAAAGTCTGAAGCACGTATGCAGTTAACTTGCATAATATTAAAGAATTGGTAGCAGGACTCATGTCTTATTATATACTATTATACTTCAGCATTTCTACAAATATCAAAGAAATGAAAATTTCCTGTGTAGATTAGTACCTTTGGTTAGGGTTGATTATGAGACAACTGAAAACTTTAGTATGTGCCATGAGAAATTGTCAGCAGCCACAAAACCAAGCTCTGTGGTGAACTGGATCATTTCAGTAAGTATCTGGGTTTAATATCAACTCATGTATGATGACCTCACATTCTTTCAGCTTAATGCCAGATTAATGGCGCTGTTAACATGTCATCCTTTCAGAAGTACCATCAAATGGCATCTGGCCATGTCATGACTTAGGTTCTCTCTCTACTTTCTTTAATGCCCCTCTTCCTCATGTTTCTGTTACCACTGTCCTCTCTCTATGCTTTTCCTTTAAAGTCCCCTGAGTAAGGAACTGGAAGTTCTACCCACTATTTAGTGAACTTTTTGTGCAGAATTCTCATGCCTGCCCCTGAATTTATTGATACCCTGAGGAATATTGAATGCAGGATAGCTTCAGTTGTGGCCTGAGTGCAAACAACTGTGGTGTAAATTATGAATAATTTGCATCCATAAACATCTATGGCTGCTTCCCACAGAAAAAGTGATAGGTGTGGGAGAAGCTATCAGAGACTCTGAGAGACAAGCTACATCTCAAGGATAATCTGACTCAGTATATTACTCACCTTCTTTCCCAAACATAACCCCCTTACTACCACTAGTAATCTCAGCTGCTTTACAAAACTATGTTTTTGTTAACATGGAACAATATTCAGAATATGGGATCTGGGATAACATTGTCCAAATCACTTGACTTCTCAGAATCTCATTCCTCCTTTGAAACATAAGGAAAATAACAGTACCTATTGGGTAAGATTGCTGTTATTGTTAATTGGGATAACATAGGGAATATTTAGGAGCACCTGGGTGGCTCGGTCAATTAAGCGTCCAACTCTTGGTTTCTGCTCAGGCGTGGTCTTGGAGGCGTGGTCTCAGGGTAGTGAGATCAAGCCCCACGCAGGACTTCGCACCGAGCGTGGAGCCTGCCTAGGACTCCCTTTCTCTCCCTCTGCCCTTCCCCTCCCGCCTCTCACTTGTGCATGCGTGCACTCTCTCTCTCTCAAAAAAAGGAAATATTGAGCACATAAATGGTAAGAACTCAATAAATGTTAATTATGATTTGATTTCATTGTCTATGATGTTCTTTTCATTTTATATACCCTATATCCATATAAATAAATGAAAGAACTCCTGTCTCTGAAAAATATTTTTAAATAACCAGCTTGAAATTAAGTATGAAGTTATAAGTAATGAAGCAAAATTTAGATAGGTAATAAAATGTGGTCTCTTAGAGCATGGGTTTTAGTCAGATACATGTATGGGGTCAAGTCCTGGATCCTCTACTTATGATTTGTCTGACAAGTGCCCCCTTTTTCTATGATTGTGCTGTAAGAAACATGAGGGGTTCTTAGGATTCATTCAGTGATTATTAAACTATTACACTTAAGAGACATGTATATACAAAATGCATAAAACAGGGTAAATGGTTATGAAAAGCACACAAGAGTGAAGAGTTCCTAAAGACTGGATAGAGTGTGTCTTTTCAAGTGGGTTTGGGATAAAGCAAGGATAAGCAAACTGCAGGCTGTGTGCCAAATCCATCCGGCCTCAGTCTGTTTTTGTAAATAAGGAATTATCAGAACATGGTCCATTCATTTACACATTCCCTGTGGCTGTTTCCTCCCTACAGTGGTTAACTTGGAGACTGGTAACAAGGACCACATGGTCCACAAAGCCCAAAATGTTGATCTTTACAGGCATTTTTTACAAACTCTGGTATAAAGGAAGGTGTGATAAACCTGATTTAGTTCATGTTAAGAGTAAGATACATGAAAAACATCAAGGGGAGAGTTGTTCACAGTCAAAAGGAAAAAACAAAGTGAAGTTGAATGAGGACTGAGAAAGGTCATTATTTCTGACAATGGGTTCATTGTAATTTCACTTTCAGGAGTAAAAAGGTATATTATGAAAACACAAGGCAAGTAAATTCAGAATTTAAAACTATGGATTCTAAAACCAGACTTTCTTGGTTCAGGCCTGATTATAACCTACCCTGAAACCTTGGTCAAATTAATTAACATCCTGTGCCTGAAGTCCCTCATTTGTAAAACTGGAATAATAATAAGATCTCTCATAAAAGATGTTTGTGAGAATTGAGTTTGTGTATGTAAATCAAAAACTTCTGGCAAACTTGATATGCCAGACATTTCCAGCTTTATTTATGTCAGCACGTTTAATGATAGGGATAATAAAGCTATTAACAGTGATATTTTCAATGATATTTAAATAATAATAAATCTAACTTAAGAGATTCAGTGTTAACAAAGCTTTTCAGCAGAACAGGAACCAGGTGGACTGGGGAGCTTCAGTCCTGAGACTAGGTCACTAATTTTTTTTTTTTCTAAGTTAATACAGTACTTTAAATAACACTCAATTAAACCTATTCTTATGACATGCACCGTAAGGAAAGAAACAGATGAGGAAAAGAACATTCCTGACAATATCAATTTTGTTTTCTTAAGAAGTTATGGGAAAGGTCCAGGATGGAACATTCCTCAAAAAGTTCAAGTTGAGGGGCTCCTGGGTGGCTCAGTCGGTTAACCGTCTGCCTTTCGATTGGGTCATGATCCCAGGGTCCTGGGATCGGGTCATAATCCCAGTTTCCTGGCATCAAGCTCTGGGTCAGGCTCCTTGATCAGCAAGGAGTCTGCTTCTCCCTTTCCCTCTGCCCTGTCCCCTGGCTTGTGCGGTCTCTCTTTCTCTCTCTCAAATAAATAAATAAAATCTTAAAAAAAAAAAAAGTTCAAGTTGAAATTTTAACCAAAGTAAAAAACAAAAAAAGGGAAAAAAAAAACAGAAGTTTACAGAATAAATTCTTTTAATCTGAATAGAAGAAATAATAGAGAGATGCCACTCTTTTTATGCTTGAAGTTAAATGTTCTGAAATACCATTTTATCTAAAAACTGACTTAAATTGTATCCTATAGGTAAAATAATATTTTTAAGAATAATTTCAATGGTGGAATAATAGAATTAAAAACATATATAACCATAAAGGATTTAATGCATTAATTTGACATTCAAAATAATTTTATTGAATACCTATGATGTGGTACTAGTTATATTAAACAAAGAATCCATCATTTACAATGAACTACTATAGGATGAATTATTAAATGATATGTAAAAAGACTCGTGATTGGAATGTAGAAAGTCACAAGAAACAGTTCATAATCCCCTCGTAAAAACTGAGATCAGTAAGCTGAATAAGATAAAAAGTCATGGTTTTTCATACTTAACCAATAATGGAACTGAAGATGTAAACACATTAACAATAAAGCATTAAAAACAACATTAAAAATAAAATAACACCTAAATGAAAACAAATCCAGAGAGTGGCCTTCACTTACTATGAGAGAAAAAAGCCACAGCTGCTTTCATTCTGGCTAAGTTGTGGGAGGAGAAGAAACCCAATAAACAGGTAATGAAGAAACCAACCAAACCATCTGTAAACTTCAGCAGCTTTGTGCTGGCAGATGTGATGGTTCAGAAACCTAAGAGGCACAGAGAGAGTGCACATGCCCCTGCAGACACTACCCCCCCCCAACATCCGTGCCTGGTCTTCTCAGGTGTGTGGAAGCAGTGTGCAGCGTGCAGAGGGTG